>NC_135808.1:460539-532715 GCF_964213995.1 Mustelus asterias | reverse complement strand
CTGAGTGATTGAGCTGCCCAATTCGCAGTCATATATATCTCTTCTCTTTTCCCAATAAGGTCGGTGCAGCTGCAGCTGTCCGACATAAGGAACTCCCGCAAAAGCTGGTCTGGGCAATCTGCGACTTTCACGTTCAATACTTCCCAAATTAAAATACAAACAATTCAGGGCACGATGCGGATTCGATAGAAGCAGCCTCAGGGCTCATGACTCTGGCGTTGGCCAATCCCCGCTTCGCCTCTCCCATGTTGCAATGAAGAGGCAAAAATAATATCAATCCCGATTCCCCACCAAAATCTACAATCTCTCATTAATTTTCAGGATATCGCCTTTTGTGGAGCAGATTTGTGGCCAAGAATGGGCGACTCCCGATCCTCCAATATTCTGAGTCTGAAATAAAGCTTGGCGGGAATGTCCAGCGGGTTTGAAAGTTGAATGTTCCCGCCACAAACATTCACACAAAGATGCAAAAGTCAGATCACGTACCGACCGACTCAAGAGCAGCTTCTTCCCTGCTGTCATCAGACTTGAATGGCCCTACTTTATTTTTTTCAATTTTTGAATCTTTATTGAAAGTAGTAAAGTTCCAACATTCAATTACTCCTGCATTTTGTCAACAGATTCTTCCTTATATTTGCCCTTATCTTTGCCAACTTGGCGAGATTTGGCCTTGCGTTCCAGGATCTTCTTGCGATCCTTGTCCAGCTTTAGCCTGGTAATCACCACCTTGCTGGAGTGAATGCCAACATGAACTGTAGTACCATTGGCTTTTTCACGTTGCACACGCTCAATATAGATTACATATTTCTTTCTGTACACTTGTATAACTTAACCGATCTGCTGACCCTTGTAATGTCCTCTGACAACCTGAATCTCATCATCCTTGCGTATGGACATTGAGCGAACATTGTATTTCTGCCTCAGCTCCTTAGAGAGTGGAAAGGACATAATTTTCCTGCGGATGTGGGATGGAGCATTGAAGTACCTCTTGCGGTTCTTTCTCCGGGAAGATGTTACTTAGGGATTGAACTTCATACTGGCCTCGGATCTACTTTATATTAAGTTGTTTTTTCTCTGCACCTTAGCTAAGACTATAACACTATATTCTGCACCCTCTCCTTCATTCTCCCCTATGAACGATATGCTTTGTATAATGCGCAAGAAATAATGCTTTTCACTATATAAATATGTAAATAAGGTTGAAAGAGTGCAGAGAAGGTTCACAAGGATGTTGCCGGGACTTGAGAAGCTGAGTTACAGAGAGAGATTGAATAGGTTGGGACTTTATTCCCTGGAGCGTAGAAGATTGAGGGGAGATTTGATAGAGGTGTATAAGATTTTGATGGGTATAGATAGAGTGAATGGAAGCAGGCTTTTCCGCTGAGACTAGGGGAGAAAAAAACCAGAGGGCGTGGGTTAAGGGTGAAAGGAGAAAAGTTTAAAGGGAATATTAGGGGGGGGGGCTTTCTTGCGCAGAGAGTGGTGGGAGTGTGGAATGAGCTGCCGGATAAAGTGGTAAATGCGGGGTCACTTTTAACATTTAAGAAAAAACTTGGACGGGTTCATGGATGAGAGGGGTGTTGAGGGATATGGTCCAAGTGCAGGTCAGTGGGACTAGGCAAAAAATGGTTCGGCACAGACAAGAAGGGCCAAAAGGTCTGTTTCTGAGCTGTAATTTTCTATGGTTCTATATCAATATCTAAGACAATAAGGTATAGCAGAATTAGATCTTCGGCCCATCGAATCGGCTCCGCCATTCAATCATGGCTGATACGTTTCTCAACCCCATTCTCTCGCCTTTTCCCGTAATCTTTGATCCCCTTACCAATTAAGAACCTATCTAGTTCTGTTTAAAGCCATTCAATGGCCTGGTCTCCTCTGTGGCAATGAATTCCTCAGATTCACCAAACCCTCTGGCTGAAGAAATTCCTCATCTCGGCTCTAAAGGGTCGTCCCTTTACTCTGAGGCTGTGCTCTCCTGTCCGAGTCTTTTACTTATGGAAACTAAATCTAAACATCAAATACGTGTGACAATAAATCAAATCAAATCCCTGGCTCCTCATGTTGAATGTTTTGGTTACTTTGAAAGAAATTTCCATTTACTGCAAGTCCCAAACGTCTTACTCAGACACAAACTTAGCTCTTTAAATATTATATTCGTGGCTCTGAAAAGTCTTTTTCGTTCAAATTCCGTTTTCCATTGCTCCATGAGGATTTACGATCCCGGGGAGAGATTTAGCTCTTTCTGAAATATTTGGTGGCTCTGAAAAGAGCCTTTTTTTTGTTGTGTGGCATGTTTTAAATGTTGAATGTGGATTTACGACCCTTCTCCTCTGTCCCTCAGATGTTGCCTGCGATCTCCGAGCAAGCCTGGCTGGTTTTCTCCGAGGCGGAGGTTTCCTCGGGAGCCGGGGCCTGGCTGTTCTCCTTCCCCTCCTCCTGCTGCTGCTCCTGGGGGGGTTTGGCCGCTCCTCTCCGGGGTTTGGCCCTCGGTTTCCTGCCGCCTCTGGCGGGGCGTCTGGCCGCCGCCTTCCTGCCCCTCTTGCCGGGGCTCCTGGTCCCTTTGCGGCCGCCCCTGGCAACCGCTTTCCTGGCGGAGACCCGCCTCATCTTGCGGGGGACGAGCCGCCTCTTGGGTCTCTTGACGGCGGCTTTGCGGCTGCCCCGGCCGGAGGTGGCGGCGGCGGCGGGCGAGACAGGCGGCTCCCTCTTCCGGGGCTTCCTGTCCGGCCGGTCCGCAGCCGCTGCCTCCTCCCGGGCGGGCAGTTTGAAGGAGCCCGAGGCGCCGCTGCCCGAGGTCTGCACCAGGGAGCCTTTACTGACCAGGCTCCGCACCGCCTGCCGGAGCCGCCACTTGTTGGCCGCCACGTCGTAGCCGCTGCCCAACAGCAGCTTCTTGACGGCGGCCAGGGAGATCCCGCGGCGCCCCGCCTTGCCGCTGGACACCGCCTCCAGGATCCGCTCCGACACCGTGGCCGAGCTGCTCCTGCAGACGCCCCGGCCCTTGGGCTTCTTCCCCCCTGCTCCCCCTCCTCTCCTGCGGGCCGCCTGGGTGTCGGCCATGGGTTTCCCTCCCTCCCCCCGGGCTGGATCTCTGACTCTACCCCCGGCCCCAGAGAATCTCTCCCTCCCTCTGGCGGGAAAGGAAGAGTTTCCTCCGGCGCCGCCGCCCCCGCTATTTAACCGGGTGGAGCCGACGCTGCAGAGCCAAAGAGACTCCAGGAGTCAAAATATCAATTCTGGAGCTAAAGGGCAACTTTAGGAGACAAAATATCAACTCCAAGGAGCCCAAGAAAAAATCCAAGAGTGAAACATCAACTCCAGGAGCAAAAAGAAATTCCAGAAACTCCTTCAGTCCAAGTCTAAAAAACAACTTTAAGAATCAAAGAGAAACTCGGGGAGAAAAATACAACTTCGAGAAAAGCTAAATTGAACAAAAAAAGTCGAAGTAATCTGAGGTTTTTGGCCCCCTTATCTTTGAGGACATCCTGCAATAGAGTTAGCAGCAGACCGATAACTACACACTTGATTTCCTGAGCATTTAGCCAACTTTAGTCCCATTGGGCTGGTTGAGTATTTTATGTAATTTGTCAATCTTGTCTGGCAAGTGTAGGAACTTGAGAGGGCGACAATGGGCGAGAATAGCGACGGGAGGGCGTGGCCTAAGAAGGCGCGCTGTTTGATTGGTGACGGGGCGGAGTGGGCGGGCCAAGCACGGCGGTCACATGACATCCGACAGCGGGAGCGGCACCGAGAGAACGATGGACAGGGCTCAGCCACGTGACCGCGTGCCGAGTCCAAACCAATGAGGGAGAGTGGGCGGGGCCGAGCGGCAGGCTGCCTCCATCCCGTCCGCTTTCCCTCCTTATATAAAATGTCGCCGCAGCGCCTCAGCCACACGTGTGAGGGCGACGGGCGCCAATTGAGGGAGATCTATCTGATGGCCGAGACCGTCCCCGCCAAAGCGGATGTCCCCGCGGCCGCCGCTGCTCCTCTCGACACCGGTCTAGTCGCCACCAAGAAGAAAGCCGCCTCCCGGCCGCAGAAAGGCGGCGGTGGTGGAGGAGGCGCAGTGACGGCGGTGGCCGAGCAGATTCTGGAGGCGGTGGCCGCCACCAAGGAGCGCCAGGCGGCCAAGCTGGGCGCCGCCCTGAAGAAAACCATCTCAGCCTCGGCTTACGAACCGGAGAAAGGCGGCGGCGCCAACAGGCCCAACCCGCCGCCCGGCAGCGCCGCGGCCAACAAGGGTTCCCCACCGGCCGAGGGCGGGGCCGGCACCTCCTCGGCCTCGCTCCAGCAGGAGCAGCGGGAGGAGGAGGAGGGGGGACGGCAGGAAGGAGAGATCGAGGACGGCACTAAAGGAGGCGTCAAGAGGAAAGCGGCCCCGAAGAGAGCGGCGGCCAAACGGGCCAAGAAAGCGGTGGCCAAGAGCCCCCGAAAAGGGAAGGTGGCCAAGCGGGGAAAAGCCCCCAAGCGGCCGGTGGCGAAGAAGCGGGCGGCGGGCAAGAAGCGGTAGAGGCACCGGGAGCGGAGAAAACATCTAAACAAAAAAGGCTCTTTTCAGAGCCACTCACACATCGTCTTAAACACCGAGCTAAAATCCGGGGATTTGATCCTCTCCATCCACTGCACCAAACTATCGGCTCCACCTTAATTACAAAGATAATGAAATTAGAAACTTAAACTCGGTTCATTCTACTTTTTATGACAGTAACTAAGAGTAGACCATTCTGCCCGTCGAGCCCTGCTTCCTCATTCCATAAGTACCTGGATGAGTACTCGGCACTCCATAACATTCAAGTCTATGGGCCAAGTGCTGGCAAATGGGATTAGGCGGGCAGGTCAGGACCTTTCATGCATAGGTGCAGACTCGATGGGCCATGGGGATCTTTTGTACTGCAGTATTTTGTGATAAGATCATGGGGTGGGATTATCGCCCCAACACTGGAAAATCCTGTCTGAGGTCAACATACCTTTCTGTGGTCCTCCCTCTGCCCACTATGGTTCCTGTGGCTGGCTGGACGGGAACGTTCCCCCCCTCCCCCACTTATCTGATTGTAAAGTGGCACGGTAGCACAGTGGTTAGCACTGCTGCTTCACAGCTCCAGGGACCTGGGTTCGATTCCCGGCTCGGGTCACTGTCTGTGTGGAGTTTGCACATTCTCCTCGTGTCTGCGTGGGTTTCCTCCGGGTGCTCCGGTTTCCTCCCACAGTCCAAAGATGTGCGGGTTAGGTTGATTGGCCAGGTTAAAAATTGCCCCTTATAGAGTCCTGAGATGTGTAGGTTAGAGGGATTAGCAGGTAAATATGCGGGGGTAGGGCCTGGGTGGGATTGTGGTCGGTGCAGACTCGATGGGCCGAATGGCCTCCTTCTGCACTGTAGGGTTTCTATGTTTCTTCTATGTAATTTCAACCCCACATTTCTGCCTCCTCCCAATAACCTTTCACCCCCTCGGAAATATTCAAAGACTCTGTTCCCACCGGCTTTTGAGGAACAGAGTTCCAGAGACCACAATGAGAAAGAAATTCTCCCCATCTCCGTCTTAAATGGGCGACTCCTTCAAGTAAAGTTTATTTATTAGTCACAAGTAAGGCACTGTAATGAAGTTACTGTGAAATTCCCCTAGTTGCCACTGTCCGGTGCCTGTTTTGGGTCAATGCACCTAACCAGTACGTCTTTGAGACTGGGAGGAAACCGGAGCACCCGGAGGAAACCCATGCAAACACGGGGAGAACGTACAAACTCCACACAGGCAGTGACCCAAACCAGGAATCGAACCTGGGTCCCTGGCATTGTGAAGCAGCAGTGTGCTACCATGGTGCCCCATTCTTAAACAGTGACACCCCCTGGTTCTAGATTCTCCCACAAGAGGAAACATCCTCTCCACATCTACGCTGTCAATACTCTCCTCAGGATCTTAAAGGTTTCGATCAAATCGCTTCCTACTCTTATAAAGTCCAGACCTAAAAGGTAACAACCCCCTTCCCAGGAATCAACCTTCTCTGAACTGCTTCGAACATATTTATATCATCCATGCTGTTGGCATCGCTCTGCATCACTAACCAGTCGTCCAGCCAACTGAGTCAAACCAGTCAACTAGCACAAGTAACTGACCTATAACCATGTCACCTTTACATGTGATTTTGTGTTACTAGCTTCAATTGCCAAAGAGGATTTGCCATTGTGTATTTTGATTAGCATCAAAGATTAGAATAACTCTTTACCAATCTTCTCTTCCCTCAGCAAGTGAGTACCCAACGAGTTGTTGAAGCGGATAGCGTTGATACACAAGGGAAAGCTCAATAAATTTACAAGGGTAAAGATAATTAGAAAGGTTGCTGATGGATAAAGATGAAATTCTTCCACTTTGGCAGAAAGAATCGAGAAGCAGCACATTATTTAAATGGGGAGTGTTTGCAGAACTTGGTGGTACAGAGGGATCTGGGGGCCCTGCTACATGAATCAGGTAAAGTTAGTCTGCAGGTACAGCCAGTGATTCGGAGAACAAATGAAATGCCTTTGTTTATTGCAAGGGAATGGAATACAAAAGTGATAACATTTCACCGCAGCTGTACAGGGCCTTGATGAGACCACATCTGGAATACTGTGTACAGTTTTGCTCTCATTTGAAAAAAGTTATAAATATGTACGAAGCAGATCGGAGAAGGTTGATTCCTGGGATGGGGGGTTGTTACCTCTTGAGGAAAGGTTGGACAGGCTGGGTCAGTGTCCATTGCAGTTTAGAAGAGTGATCAGGAAATGAATTGAAACATATAAGTGTTAAGACTCAGGCCAGAAACTCCAAGGAGTTCTGTGAAGTTAGACTAGATCCTAAGTTTTACATTTGATTTTGACATTAGGGTGAGCATAAGGTGTTTCACTCCAGGTATGATTCAAGTGACCCACTAGGATGTTTTTATCAAACAAAGTTTATTTAAGAATACAGTTAGAATATAATAAAAAGAATTAGCATAACTTTTAGCAATTACAAGACTTAAATATGAAGTATAAACTCTTAACAGCTAGCTACCTCTGTTGTTCCAAATTAAACACCATCCCACAGACATACACCTCTCTTCAGACTTGGCACGGAAACAAGAATGCTCATGTGATGCTGGGTTTTCAGCTTTTAACACCTGCTGTGAATTGGTCCTTTGAAATCAACATGTTATCAATTATACAGCTCCAGCAGCAATAAAGGACACCAGTTACAGACATCAGGGTGCCGGCAACTTCCAGGGCCTGCTAGAAACATCCTGTAAAGGAACATGGTTAAAATATATTTCTTAAAGGCACAGTAACGTCACAAAGGATCCTGAGGGGGACTTGACAGGGTGGATGCTGAGAGGATGTTTCCACCTCCCCCCCCCCCCCCGCCCCCTCGTGGGAGAGACTAGATGCAGGGCCACTGTTTAAAAATCAGGGGTCTCCCATTTCAGACAAATGAAGAGATTTTATTCCTCTCAGAGCATCATGAGTCTTTGAAATTCTCTTCCCCAGAGAGCGGTGGAGTGGGGACATTGAATATTTCTAAGGTCAATGCTGATAGATTCCTGAATAACAAGGGAACCAGAGATACTCAGGGGAAAGTGGGAATGTGTGGCTGTGGTCACAGTCAGATCAGCTATGATCTTATTGATTGGTGAAGCAGGTTTGAGGGGCTGAATGGCCTATTCATAGAATAGAATCATAGAATCTCCACAGTACAGAAGGAGGCCATTTAGCCCATCGAGTCTGCACCGACAACAATCCCACCCTGGCCCTATCCCTGTAACCCCACATATTTACCCTGCCAATCCCCCTGACATCACCCGAACATTAAGGAGCAATTTAGCAAGGCCAATCAACCTAATCCGCACATTTCGATTCCCAGCTTGGGTCACTGTCTGTGTGGAGTCTGCACGTTCTCCCCGTGTCTGCGTGGGTTTCTTCCGGGTTCTCCGGTTTCCTCCCACAGTCCGAAAGACGTGCTGGTTAGGTGCATTGACCTGAACAGGCACCGGATTGTGGCGACCAGGGGAATTTCACAGTAACTTCATTGCAGTATTAATGTAAGCCTCACTTGTGACTAACCAATAAATTTATATCTGGACTGTGGGAGGACTGATGTGGAGATGCCGGCGTTGGACTGGGGTAAACACAGTAAACAGTGACCAAGACACCACACAACCCTGCCACAGCAACCTCTGCAAGACGTGCCGGATCATCGACACAGATGCCATCATCTCACGTGAGA
Source organism: Mustelus asterias (assembly GCF_964213995.1). Taxonomy (NCBI): domain Eukaryota; kingdom Metazoa; phylum Chordata; class Chondrichthyes; order Carcharhiniformes; family Triakidae; genus Mustelus; species Mustelus asterias. Next base: position 524,478 of record NC_135808.1, on the reverse strand, counting down.
ACACCATCCACCAGGTACACGGTACATACTCTTGCAACTCGGCCAACGTTGTCTACCTGATACGCTGCAAGAAAGGATGTCCCGAGGCATGGTACATTGGGGAAACTATGCAGACGCTGCGACAACGGATGAATGAACACCGCTCGACAATCACCAGGCAAGACTGTTCTCTTCCTGTTGGGGAGCACTTCAGCGGTCACGGGCATTCGGCCTCTGATATTCGGGTAAGCGTTCTCCAAGGCGGCCTTCGCGACACACGACAGCGCAGAGTCGCGGAGCAGAAACTGATAGCCAGGTTCCGCACACACAAGGACGGCCTCAACCGGGATATTGGGTTTATGTCACACTATTTCACATAAATATTTCTGCTTTTTTCCTCCTGAGTCTTTATCATGCGATCCTAGAATCAGAATTTATGTCACACTATTTGTAACTCCCACAGTTGCGTGGACCTGCAGAGTTTCACTGGCTGTCTTGTCTGGAGACAATACACATCTTTTTAGCCTGTCTTGATGCTCTCTCCACTCCCATTGTTTTGTTTCTTAAAGACTGGATTAGTTGTAAGTATTCGCATTCCAACCATTATTCATGTAAATTGAGTCTGTGTCTTATAAGTTCTGTTTGTGAACAGAATTCCCACTCACCTGAAGAAGGGGCTCAGAGCCTCGAAAGCTTGTGTGGCTTTTGCTACCAAATAAACCTGTTGGACTTTAACCTGGTGTTGTTAAACTTCTTACTGTGGGAGGAAACCAGAGCACCCAGAGGAAGCCCACGCAGACACAGGGAGAACGTGCAGACTCTAGACAGACAGTTAGCCAAGGTCGGAATTGAAACGTTTTTACTTAGTTTATTTATTAGTCACAAGTAGGCTTACATTAACACTGCAATGAAGTTGCTGTGAAAATCCCCTAGTCTCCACACTCCGCCGCCTGTTCGGGTACACTGAGGGAAAATTTAGCATAGCCCAATGCACCTAACCAACATGTCTTTTGGACTGTGGGAGGAAACCGGAGCACCCAGAGGAAACCCACGCAGACACGAGGAGAACGTGCAAACTCCGCACAGACAGTGACCAAAGCTGGGAATCGAACCTGGGTCCCTGGCGCTATGAGGCAGCAGTGCGAACCATTATGCCACCATGCTACTGAGACCATAATTTGATTGGGTCTCCACTTCTGTTTTGACAAATCAGGAGTATAGGGAAATTATTGTGGAAATGGTATTTCCTGTTGCAAATGCGATTTGACCAGGTTTTCTATTTTCTCTTCATAATTTTTCTGAACAGCTTTTGTTTGAAATTTCTGGGTTTGGAAACCTAGGAAGAGGATTCAGCCTTTTGAATTTCAGTTTGGTCCATCTGCATCTCAACTCCATTTGCACCACTCGTTGCTCATTTCCTGTTCATTCCCTTGCCTTAGAAAGGTGATGAAAGTTTGAGTGCTCCTCACAGCTACAACCTTTAGGAAATGGAGCCCAGCCTGGTCCCTCCCTATCTCTGAATTCTCCTTCAGCCCTGGAAGCCTCTGAGATCTCGGCAATTGCAGAGGTATAGGAGGCTGGAATGCCTTCAATTCCAGCCTCCTATAACTCTGCAATAGCCATTCTTAAAGGAAAGTAGATTCAAAATGTGTCCGGACAGAGGGATCTAAATCACAGAAAGTTGATATGCAGGTGCAGCATGTAATAAAAAAGGCAAATTAAATATTTGTAAAGGGACTGGAGTATAAAAGTAGAGAAGTGTTGTTGCAATTGTATTGGGTGTTGGTGAGACCACATCTGGAGTATTGTGTCCAGTTTTGGTCTCCTTATTTGAGGAAGGGTGTGGTGGAATTGGAGACAGTTCAGAGGAGGTCACCAGACTGATTCCGGGGATGAACGGGCTGAGGAGAGATTAAACAGTTTGGGCTTGTACTCGCTGGAGTTTAGAAGGATGAGAGGGGATCTGATCGAGGGATATAAAAGGGATTGATAAAGTAAATGTGGACTAAATGTTTCCTCTTATGGGGCAATCGAGAACAAGAGGTCACAGGTACAGGCTGAGAGGCAGTAGATTTAACACTGAGATGAGGAGGAACTACTTCTCACAGAGGGGGGTGAATTTGTGGAACTCGCTGCCCCACCGCGCGGTGGAGTCTGAATCGTTGAATGGTTTCAAGAAGGAGGTAGATACATTTCTGATTTTAAAAAAGGGTTAAAGGGATGTGGGGAACAGGTGGGGAGGTGGATTTGAGACCAGGGAGAAATCAGCCATGATCTGATTGAATGGCGGAGCAGGATCGAAGGGCTGAATGGCCTACCTTTGATTTTTGATTTGATTTGATTTGATTTATTATTGTCACATGTATTGATATACAGTGAAAAGTATTGTTTCTTGCGCGCTATACAGACAAAGCATACCGTTCATAGAGAAGGAAAGGAGAGAGTGCAGAATGTAGTGTTACAGTCATAGCTAGGGTGTAGAGAAAGATCAACTTAATGCGAGGTAGGTCGATTCAAAAGTCTGATGCAGGGAAGAAGCTGTTCTTGAGTTGGTCGGTACGTGACCTCAGACTTTTGTACCTTTTTCCCAATGGAAGAAGGCGGAAGAGAGAATGTCCGGGGTGCGTGGGGTCCTTGATTATGCTGGCTGCTTTGCCGAGGCAGCGGGAAGAGTAAAGAGTCAATGGATGGGAGACTGGTTTGTGTGATGGACTGGGCTACATTCATGATGTTTTGTAGTTTCTTGCGGTCTTGGGCAGAGCAGGAGCCCATACCAAGCAGTGATACAACCAGAAAGAATGCTTTCAATGGTGCATCTGTAAAAATTGGTGAGAGTTGTAGCTGACATGCCAAATTTTCTCTGCTTCTATGTTCCTATACCCTGACCATGAAACCATTGTCAATTGTTGTAAAAACCCATTTGGTTCACTTATGTTCTTTAGGGAAGGAAATCTGCCATCCTTACCCTGTCCTGCTTACATGTGACTCCAGAGCCACAGCAATGTGGTTGGCTTTTAACTGCCCTGCAAAATGAGGGCGTTGGGAAAAAAAGGAGAGCTCCCACATATCACTGACCTTCTCTGTTACTGCTCCATCCCCTCTTGAACAGCATACAATCCATCATTTCTCCCTGTCTTTAACTCTGAGGAAGAATCACATGGACTCGAAACTTTAACTTGTTTCTCTCTCCGCAGATGCTGCCAGATCTGCTGGATTTCTCCAGAATTTTCTGTTTTTATTACTGCACTAATGTCTCCTCCTGTGAGGAGCATGAAACCCGTTTTGCTGATTGCAGCTTGAGAGTAGTGAACTGTGGCACTTTGGTGAGTGAGAGAATTCGGCACACGAGAGAAGAGGTTCTGTATTTTAAAAAATGCATCCAAGGAGCAGTCTGACAGGGAGAGCGTGAGACTGAGGGACCGCGAAGCTGAGGTCTAAAGTCATTAACTCAAACAAATATTTTAGACAAGATGCTAAATAGATTCTAAAAGAGGGAGCAGAGATTTCTTTTGGAAAACATTATATCATTAATGAGCATCTGAACTAGGGGCTCGATGATGATAATCTGTGATATATTATGAAGCCAGACGAGATCCCCGTGTTTTTTCTACTGTGGCTTAAATGTAAGGAAAGGATACTTCACCTCAGGAGTAATTCCGTTGACAAATTCGGAATTTAAAAAAATCAAAACAAGCTTTATTCATAGCACAGTTTAAGTATAACTTTAACAAAATGAAACACTTTAACACTTAACTATTAAACAATATTTGAACATGAAAAGAAACAACTCTTAATTTCTAACTTATCATTATTTCAGATCCAATTAAGCAATATTTCTCTTATAGACTTAAAACGCACTTTAGCAATCACAGAAATGCTTGCTCTGACTTGGTTAACAGCCTTGGAGCTTTCAAAGAGGATTTGATTTTTCAGAGCAGCCTCCTTTATCCAGCTCCAGTCACCAACTGCTCTTTTAAAATGAAAGTTAAACTGTTTTTTCTGCTACAAGTGAAGCTCTTCCCATTAACCAAATATCACATGACTATATGATCCTGTAAACCTAACTCACCTTCCATTACTTTAATCAACAGAAAACACTCCAGGGGTCCTTTTCTTTGGTAAACTAAAGCCCATTAAGCCTTTTGCTAAAGAACCCTAACATGGACAAGATGAGGTTTATTTGATAGCACGAGCTTTCGGAGTGCTGCTCCTTCATCAGGTGAGTGGTGTTAACCTGGCGTTGTGAGACTACTTACTGTGCCTACCCCAGTCCAACACCGGCAACTCCACATCATAGATAAGATGAGTAATTATCCTACTTTCCAGTCTCTGCTATATTCTTTGCAAACAAACCAACTTTGTGATGATACTGTGCTATTTTGACATTTTTTACATGTAAAGTGGGGTTCTTTAAGAGGTAGTGTTTTGTTACAGGAATAATTTTGTCTGGTAAGCATGCAGCAGATGCTAAGAATGCAGGCTAATAATTGTTTTAGCTAGGAATGTGTGTCTTTGTAGAGTTAATGGACCTTTTGCTTATTTTGGTTCTCCTTGCATTTCAGACTAGTTATACAGAGGCATGTGGTTAATGGGAGAAGCTAAGCTTACAGGGCAGAAATACTATTTAAGTTTCAATTTAAAATACAAGCAGTTAACAGGCGGCATGATGGCACAGTGGTTAGCACTGCTGCCTCACAGCACCAGGGACCCGGGTTTGATTCCTAGCTTGGGTCACTGTCTGTGTGGAGCTTGCAATGTTCTCCCCATGTCTGAGTGGGCTTCTTCCGGGTGTTCTGGTTTCCTCCCACATCCAAAGATGTGCGGGTCAGGTTGATTGACTATGCTAAATTGTCCCTTAGTGTCAGGGGGACTAACTAGGGTAAATACATGGGGTTATGGGGTTGGGGCCTGGATGGGATTGTGGTCAGTGCAGACTCAATGGGCTGAATGGCCTCTTTCTGCACTGTAGGATTCTTAAATCTGGAATTAAGAATCTACTGATGACCATGAAACTGTTGTCAATTGTTGAAAAAAACCCATCTGGTTCGCTGATGTCCCTTTAAGGAAGGAAATCTGCCGTCCTTACCTGGTCCAGACTACATGTGACTCCAGACCCACAGAAATGTGGTTGACTCTCAACTGCCCTCAGGCAGCTAGGGATGGGCAATAAATACTGGCCAGCCAGTAACGCCCATGTCCCACGAATGAATACAAAAAAGGATTGTATGCTTCTCTGAAGCAGTTGCTGCTCGGGCTGCCTGAAGAAAGCAGTGCCTCTCTGTTTCTTTCTCTTTCCAAAGGCTTTTTAAAAGCTCCAGGATTGGTAACCTAAGTCACAGCGTGTATGCCTATATTTTGCTAACTAAGTTTAAAGAGGGGGATTGAGTCTATAAGAGGAACATTGCTTGACTGGAACTCAAAGCGATAAGTTAGCATTAATAAGTGTATAATGTCATGTTTAAATATTGTTCAATTTTTAAAAGTTAAGCTAATTCATTTGTTATCATTAAATTGTGTTGTTAAGTGAAATTTGTTTTGATAAAAGCTTCTGAGTTTGTTAGTAGAATCACACCTGGAGTGAAACATAGAAAGCATTCTTTCTGGTTGTATCACAGCTTGGTATGGCTCCTGCTCTGCCCAAGACCTCGAGGAACTACAAAGGGTTGTGTACAAAGCCCAGTCCATCACACAAACCAACCTCCCATCCATTGACTCTTTCTACACTTCCCGCTGCCTCGGAAAAGCAGCCAGCATAATTAAGGACCCCACGTATCCTGGACATTCTCTCTTCCACCTTCTTCCATTGGGAAAAAGATACAAAAGTCTGAGGACATGTAGCAACCAACTCAAGAACAGCTTCTTCCCTGCTGCTGCCATTAGACTTTTGAATGGACCTTATATTAAGTTTATCTTTCTTTGCATCCTAGCTATGACTAACATTATATTCTGCACCCTCTCCTTTCCTTCTCCCCGATACACTCTATGAACAGTATGCTTTGTCTGTATAGCGCGCAAGAAACAATACTTTTCACTGTGTCCCAATACATGCGACAATAATAAATCAATCAAAACATCCTATCCTCACATTTATACCAAAATAGAAAATTGTTGGGGTTTAGTCTGGCTTCATAATATACCTTGAGGTTTCTGACCTGGTCCCTAACACCTGGTCCCACACAGGCTCGTAAGGCACGATCTGCCTTTGACAAAGCCATGCTGAGTATTCTTGAGCAAACTAAACCTCTCTAAATGCTCATATATCCTGTCCCTCAGGATCTTCTCCATCAGTTTACCAACCACTGAGGTTAGACTCACTGGTCGGTAATTACCTGGGCTATCCCTATTCCCCTTCTTGAAAATAGGAACCACATCCGCAATACTACAATCCTCCGGCACCTCTCCCGTCTCCATCGACGACGCAAAGATCATCGCCAGAGGCTCTGCAATCTCTTCCCTTGCCTCCCACAGTAACCTGGGGTACATCCCATCTGGTCCTGGCGACTTATCTATCTTGATGCCATTCAAAGATTCCAGCACAACCTCTTTCTTAAAGTCCACATACTCAATCCTTTCAGTCCACCGCACACCCACAGTACATCCACCCAGGTCCTTCTCCTCTGTGAAAACTGAGGCAAAATACTCATTAAGCACCTCTGCCATTTCTACTGGTTCTGTACAGACTTTCCCGCCTTCACCTTTTATAGGCCCTATTCCGTCACGTCTCATCCTTTAACTCTTCACATATTTATAGAACGCCTTAGGGTTCTCCTTAATCCTACCTGCCAAGGCCTTCTCGTGACCCCTTCTGGCTCTCCTAATTTCCTTCTTCAGTCCCTTCCTACAAGCCGTATACTCATCTAGATCCCTATCTTCGCCAAGCTCTCTGAACCTTTTCTACGCTTTCCTTTTCTTCTTGACTAGGTCCCGCACAGCTTTCGTGTACCACGGTTCCTTTAACCGATCAACACCTCCGAAACTCACCCCTGCTCGCCCTTTCCCCCGAAGCCCTGTGAGCCAAAGCCCTTACAGCTCTCACTCTGCTTACCACTCACTCCCCTGCCCGCTCCCGACGCTGCCCGCTCAAAAGTGTGGCCAGCTTTTAAACCCTCCAAAAACCTTCCCAGGCTTCTCCTGGGCCTACTTCCTGTTTTGGATTAAAAAAACCTCCGATTTGTTTACACAAATTTAACTGAAAAATAAATAAATAAATCACATGCACAAACACACTGCCTTACCCTCAGCCTGCATGGCCAATCCGCCTAACCCGCACATCTTTGGACTGTGGGCAGAAACCGGAGCACCCAGACGAAACCCAAGCAGACATGTGCAAACTCCACACAGACAGTGACCCGAGGCCGGAATTGAACCTGTGTCTCTGGCGCTGTGAGGCAGCAGTGCTAACCACTGCTGAAGAAGGGTGTGTGTGTCTCTGGAATGGTGTTTAACTTGGAACAACAGAGATAGCTAGCTGTTAGGCCTTACACTGTGCCATATTTAAGTCTTGTAATTGGTAAAAGTTATACTAATTCTTTTAGTTACACTTTATCTGTGTTCTTAAGTAAACTTCCTTTGTGGGTCACTGGAATCATACCTGGAGTGAAACGCCTCATGCTCACCCGTGCTAAAATCAAATGTAAAACGTAGAGCCTAGGTGAACTTCATAAAATACCTTGGAGTTTCTGGCCTGGATCTTAACAACTCTGACCTCTCTCGAGGTGCATTTTGCCAAGTCCACAGTCAATGCTGTTTGGCAAACTATATCGCGGGTTAACTTTGACAACATCAGCAACTTACTGCGAGTGCGAACATTGAACACAGGTTAAAGAGATGCGTATTGTCTCCAGATATTGTCACCCACATTGTCTGTACCTTTAAGACCTGGCTGGCTGTAGGATTCGCATTCTAATCAGTATTCTGCAACTTGCTTTTGTCTGTTTGCACTGTTTGAGAGCACATTTCCACTCCATCTGACGAAGGAGCAGCGCTCCGAAAGCTTATGGTATTTGCTACCAAATAAACCTGTTGGACTTTAACCTGGTGTTGTGAGACTTCTCACTGTGCTCTCCCTGAAACACAGATAGATTCCATTTTCAATGTTTGAAATAGTCGCTCATGCCCAGATGCATCGATTCCAGCCTCAGAAGCTGGCTTGATGCTTTTCAGAAACTTAAAATATATAATTCTGTGTTTTAATTCTCAAACCGCTGGCTTCACTTGGAACTGAAAAGCATAATCACCTGTTGAAATAAAACACAAACAATCTATCTGGCAAAGAGACCAATGAGTTAATATGTCCAATCATAGGTTACGATAAAAACCACTGTCTGCTGAAAGGGTTAACTATCCTGCAGAACCGAAAGGGGTTGGAATGGGTGGAGAAAACTTGGCACACAATTACATCACTTTACGTAAATTTAAAAAATTTCTCATTCTATTTGCTTCAATGTCATCTCTTTTGTCTAACCATTCTTTCCTTTGAACCAATGTCAATTTCCAATATCTGTTACTTAACCAGTGTTGCAACAAATCATAGAATCCCTACAGTGCAGAAGGAGGCCATTCAGCCCATGGAGCCTGCTTGACTACAATCCCTATAACCCCATGCATTTACCCTGCTAATCCCCCTGACACTAAGGGAGAATTTAACATGGCCAATCCACCTAACCTGCACATCTTTGGAGTGTGGGAGGAAACCGGAGCACCCGGAGGAAACCCATACAGACATGGGGAGAACGTGCAAACACCTCACAGACAGTGAGTGACCCAAGCTAGTTAGGCATTGAACCTGGGTTCCTGGCGCTGTGAGGCAGCAGTGCTAACCACTGTGCCATCGTGCCGCACCTAAATCTATGTCCCCTGGTTAACCACCCCTCCACAAATGGAAAAGTTGCATTCCTATCCACGCCCCTCATAATTGTGCTCAGTTCTGGTCACCTCATTACAGGAAGGATGTGGAAAAGATTGAAAGGGTGCAGAGGAGATTTACAAGGGTGTTGCCTGGATTGAGTGGCATGCCTTATGAGGATAGGCTGAGGGAGCTTGGTCTTTTCTCCTTGGAGAGACGTAGGATGAGAGGAGACCTAATAGAGGTATATAAGATGTTGAGAATCATAGATCGGGTGGACTCTCAGAGGCTTTTTCCCAGGGTGGAAATGGCTGCTACGAGAGGACACAGGTTTAAGGTGCTGGGGGGTAGGTACAGGGGAAATGTTAGGGGGAAGTTTTTCACACAGAGGGTGGTGGGCGAGTGGAATCGGCTGCCGTCAGTGGTGATGGAGGCAAACTCAATAGGGTATTTTAAGAGACTCCTGGATGAGTACATGGGACTTAATAGGATGGAGGGTTATAGGTAGGCCTAAAAGGTAGGGATATGTTCGGCACAACTTGTGGGGCCGAAGGGCCTGTTTTGTGCTGTAGTTTTTCTATGTTTCTATAATCTTATACACCTCTATCAGCTCCAAGGAAAACAACCCCAGCCTCTCCTATCCAGAAAGGAAGGAAGCAAGAGGCAGGGCATTTTTGGAGAGGGTGCATGAGGAAAGAAGCTGGAACTGCTGAACGATCTTTCAGTTTCTGTGCCCTGGGGAGGTGAGCCGAGTGAGAAATGTTTGCTGGGGTTGTTCTCCCGGCTGCAGATCTCCTCTCCCCCGCCAGGGGCCGCTTCTGCAGGAACACCAGCCCCCGCATGCGCACTCCCGGCAGCTGCGTCTTCCTCGGTGCTGGGCCACAGATCGGGGAGGGAAAGAAAGTATTGTCTTTTCATTTCTGTTTCTCCCCATTGACGGCAGGTTCCCCTCCAGTCAAGAGAGCGTTCTTATTCATCACATCGCAGGATTATGGTTGCTTTAATTTAAATGCTTGTGGGCTCGATTCCACCAGGCTGGGCAAAGGCGTGTGTGAGTGGGGGGGTTCGTGCCGGGAACACGAGGGTGTCAGTGTGTGTGTGGGGAAGCCGGTGGGTGTCTCCACGTTCCATTCGAACCCTGACTCTTGTCTCCGCGTTCCATTCGAACCCCGGGGCTGTCTCCGCGTTCCATTCGAACCCCGGGGCTGTCTCCGCGTTCCATTCGAACCCTGACTCTTGTCTCCGCGTTCCATTCGAACCCCAGGGCTGTCTCCGCGTTCCATTCGAGTCCCCAGCCTCCAGGCGATGCCCACTCGCTCCTCTTCCAGCCACCCTCAGTCTCTGTTCCCCCGGTTTAAGCCGCTGCCACCGCTCCTCCCTCCCCACGCTGCCTGCACAGCTGACGCAACCGGCTGCTTGACTGACTGTCCGCAGGAGGAGAAAGCAGCTCAGCTCCAGCGGCAAGATTTTCCTTTGAAAAGCTTGCAAAATCTCCTGTCACTTCTCTCTCTCTCTCTCTCTCCCCCCCCCCCCCCCCCCCCAGTAACTTTATCAGGCGCTTGCAAAAAAGCACCTGCAACAAAATTCAACTTCTCACCTTGCACCATGTTTTAAGATGGTGGCCTGGTGGTAATGCCACTGGGCTAGTAATCCAGAGGCCCAGGCTGATGTCCTGGGGGAATTTAAATTCAATTCATAGAATCTGGAATTGGACAATACAAAAGGGTGGCACAGTGAGTTAGCACTGCTGCCTCACAGCGCCAGGGACCCGGGTTCGATTCCGGCTTCAGGTCACTGTCTGTGCAGTGTCTGCACGTTCTCCCCGTGTCTGCGTGGGTTTCCTCCGGGTGCTCTGGTTTCCTCCCACACTCCAAAGATGTGCAGGTTAAGGTGGATTAACGGGGTATATACATGGGGGTAGACTCAATGGATCAAATGGCCTCCTGCATTGTAGGGAGTCTATGATTTTTAAGAAATAGAAGCAGGAGTGGACCACCATTCAAGCCTGCCCCACCATTCAATACAATCCTGACTGATCTTTTGATTTGATTTGATTTATTATTGTCACATGTATTAGTATACAGTGAAAAGTATTGTGCGCTAGACTGACAAAGCATACCGTTCATAGAGAAGGAAAGGAGAGAGTGCAGAAAGTAATGTTACAGTGATCTATGCTGGTCTCAGCTCCTTTTCTGCACCATTTCCCCACAGCCCTCTTCCTCGATATAAGAACATAAGAAATAGGAGCAGGAGTAGGCCATCTAGCCCCTCGAGCCTGCCCCGCCATTCAACAAGATCATGGCTGATCTGATAGTGGGTTCAGTTCCACTTACCCGCCCACTCACCATAACCCTTAATTCCCTTATTGATCAGAAATCTATCTACCTGTGACTTAAACATATTCAACGAGGAAGCCTCCACTGCTTCAATGGGCAGAGAATTCCAGAGATTCACTACCCTCTGAGAGAAGAAGTTCCTCCTCAACTCTGTCCTAAACTGACTCCCCCTTATTTTGAGGCTGTGTCCTCTAGTTCTTGTTTCCTTTCTAAGTGGAAAGAATCTCTCTGCCTCTACCCTGTCTAGCCCCTTCATTATCTTATATGTCTCTATAAGATCTCCCCTCAGCCTTCTAAACTCCAACAAGTACAGGCCCAGTCTACTCAATCTCTCCTCATAAGCTAAGATATATCAAATATTTATCCGCCTCCCACTTTAAATACTTCTTATGATCCAGCCTCCACCTCCCTTTGGGGCAGAGAATTCCAGAGATTCTCCACCCTCTGCGAGAAGACATTTCTACATACCTCAGTTTTAAATGAACGGCCCTTTATCTTGTCGCTGTGTCCCCTTGTTTGAGACTCTCCCACCAGTGGAAACATCTCACCATCTACCCTGTCAAACCCCCTCAGAATCTTATATGTTTGAATAAGGTCACGCCTCACTCTTCGAAACTCCAAAGGAATACAGACCCAGAGTATTTAGTCCCTCTTGATGGGACAACCCTCTGACCCCAGGAATTAGCCTGGGAAAGTTTGTGTCAGTAATGGTGACAATGAAACTATCATCGGTGAACCCATCTGGTTCACTAATGTCCTTTAGGGAAGGAAATCTGCCGTCCTTACCCGGTCTGGCCTACATGTGACTCCAGAGCCACAGCAATGTGGTTGACTCTCAACTGCCCTCTGAACTGGCCGAGGGAGACACGCAGTTCGAGGGGCAATTAGGGATGGGCAATACTGGCCCAGCCAGCGACACCCACATCCCGTAAAAAATAAGAAGAATGAGAGAGGAGCCTCGATTGCAACACTCTTAATATTTACAATATCCATTCACAGCCCGAGAGCAAAACATTGTAAATTGCAAATGACAGGAAGGGGGACGGAACATTTCACCGTCCAGCGCCTTCCACTCTGAGAAATGTTCTCCTTTCACGGGATGTTTCCCATCCCTAATTGCCCCTTGAACCGGGTGTTTCGCTCGGTCCTTTTAAGAGTCTGGAGTCACAGACCGAGTAAGGACGGCAGATTTCTTTCTTTCATGAGGGGTTGCCATATTTTTTTTAAAAAATCATTTACGGGATGCGGCACGTCACTGGCTGGGCCAATCCCTTACTACTCTTAGACAGGCAGTTGAAAGTCAACCACATTGCTGTGGCTCTGGAGTCACATGTAGGCCAGACCGGGTAAGCACGGCAGATTTCCTTCCCTAAAGGACATGAGTGAACCAGATGGGGTTTTCCGACAATGGTTTCATGGTCATCAGTAGATTCTTAATTCCAGGTATTTTTTATTGAATTCAAATTCCACCATCTGTCGTGGTCCCCCAACCTTGCCGAGTGTCTAATCCAGTGACACTACGCCACTGCCTCCCCTTTGATCTAAGTCGGAGATGAGGGAACATTTTTTTCCCCCTCAGGAGATAGAGACTAGAAGCAGGAGGAGACCATTCGGCCCTTCGAGCCTGCTCTGCCATCCATTATGATCATGGCTGATTATCACGTTCAATATCCTGATCCCACAATCCCCCCTTATCCCTTTAGCCTTAAGGGCTATAAGACATGGGAGCAGAATTAGGCCATTCGGCCCATTGAGTCTGCTCCACCATTCAATCATGGCTGATACGCTCCTCATCCCCATTCTCCTGCCTTCTCCCCATAACCCTTGACCTCCATGTTGATCAAGAACCCATCTATATCTAATTTATTCTTGAAATCAGACAACGTTTTGGCCTCAACTACATTCTGTGGTAGTGAATTCCACACATTCACCACCCTCTGGGTGAAGAAATTTCTCCTCACCTCAATCCTAAAAGGTTTACTCCTTATCCTCAAACTATGACCCCCTCGTTCAGGACTCCCCCCACCATTGGGAACGTTCTTCCTGAGATGGTGGTTGGTCTGTGGAATTCTCTCCCTCGGCGAGTGCTGCAGTCTGGGTCACCGAATATATTTAAGGCAGAGTTAGATGGGTTTCGGGTCAACGGGGGAACCGAGGACTGGGGGAGGGGCAGAAAGGACAAAGGAGTTGACGCCACAATCAGATCAGTCATGGTCCAATGGAATGGCGGGGCAATATCAAGGGGCTGAGTGGCCGCCTCCTGCTTGTAACGCCTTGCCGCACTTAACCATGTGAACCCACAATGTAACTGCCAGACGATGTTATCAATGTCATGCAAAGAATAACAGTTGAAACATTTCCCCTGCTTGTTTTTTTCTCCCCTCCCCTGTAGCTCGCTCTCTCCAGCCGAACCCAGGATGGCTTTGCCGACGCTCTACCTCTCTCCTCACCTTCACAACTTCCAAAACGCCAAGGTCCTGGTGGCGCTGGAGTATGGCAGGTCGAAGGTCAGGCTGGTGGAGATCCGAGGACCGGCCGCCGGGGACACCCAGAGCCAGCAGGCCATGTCCAGGTTGCCAGCGGTGGAAACCGAGTCCAAGCTGTGCATGCACGGAGCGACGGCCGTGGCCCAGTACCTGGCCCCGGACAGGATGAGGGGCGCCGACAGGAAGGAGGCCGCCCTGGTCCAGCAGTGGGTGAGCTTCGCGGACAGTGAGCTGGTTCCGCCCGCCTGCACCTGGGTCTTCCCCGTGCTGGGCCTGCTGAAACATAACAAGAAGGTACGGCTGCCCGGTCTATTTATCATTTATCCGGCTCCTCAATCATCCACTCACCAACCCGACTCGGAAATACATTCCCCATTCCACCTTCCAAACCCACGACCGCTACTATCTAGAAGGACAAGGGCAGAAGATACCTGGGAACACCCCCACCTGGAGGCTCCCCTCCGAGTCACTCACCATCCTGACTTGGAAATATATCGGCCGTTCCTTCACTGTCGGGTGCAGGAGGCTATCTAGAGAGTTAGGGTTTATGACACTAATAAATAAACTTAAAACGTAAACATATATTAAGCTGATCTTTCTCTACACTCTAGCTATGACAGTAACACTACATTCTACACACTCTCCTTCTCCCCTATGTACTCTATGAATGGTATGCTTTGTCTGTTTAGCGTGCAAGAAGCAATACTTTTCACTGTATCCCAGTACATGTGACAATAACTCAAGTATTGCCCATCCCTAATTGCCCCTTGAGAAGGTGGTGGTGAGCTGTCTTTTTGAACCGCTAGATATACCCACAGTGCTGTCAGGAAGGGAGCTCCAGGAGTTTGACCCCAGTGACTGAAGGAACGGCCGATTTATTTCCAAGTTGGGGTGGTGAGTGACTCGGAGGGGAACCTCCAGGTGGGGGTGTTGCCAGGTATCTGCTGCCCTTGTCCTTCTAGGTGGAAGTGGTCGTGGGTTTGGAAGGTGCTGCCTGAGGAGCCTTGGTGAGTTGCTGTAACTCTCATTTGTTCCCTTCCTTCACTTCACCATTGCTGCCTTGTCATGAGTTGCCCAGGCCCTGAGCTATGGAATTGCATCCAATAACCTTTCTTTAATCCTCCTCACTTTGAGATGCTTTTTAACAGTTTGCCTTGGTTCACCTTCCCCGATATTTCCTTCTATTGCTGAAGGTCACCCATCAGACTAATCCTCTGTTAAGAGGCACTGGGTGTTTGCTGATTCTTATGAAAGGTAAAGTTGTCACAGTCCCAGATGACCATTGGCTGACTGGTGGTGATTTAACCTGAGGGTCACCACACCTCAGGTCAGGAGCAAGTTTCAGAAAGCGGGGACCTTCATGAATAACCTCAGCCGGTAGGGGATTTGAACCCACAGTGTTGGCAGAGTGGTTAGCTCTGCGTCACTAACCAGCCATCCAGCCAACTCAGCTAAACCGATGCCCAATCTATACATCTAGTCTATCTAGTGATAAACTAGATGTTCAGAATGGCCCTGTTAGATAGGGATATGAGGGAGGATGGAGCTAACCAAACATGACTCGCAATATTAGAGGATTACAGGAATGCTGGCGAAGGCTAAGAATAGAAAAGTATCAAAAAATAGAATTAAACACAGAAGAATACTCAAGTGATTATCACTGCTGCCTCACAGCGCCAGGGACCTGGGTTCAATTCCCGGTTTGGGTCACTGTCTGTGTGGAGTTTGCACATTCTCCCCATGTCTGCGTGGGTTTCCTCCAGGTGCTCCGGTTTCCTCCCACAGTCCAATAATGTGCAGCTTTGGGGGATTGGCCATGCTAAATTGCTCCTTAGTGTCCAAAGATATGCAGGTTAGGTGGATTGGCCATGCTAAATTATCCCCTCGTGTCCAAAGATGTGTGGATAAGTGGGGTTACTGGGATAGAGCAAGGTGATGGGCCTGGGTAAGATGCTTTGCCAGAGGGTAGATGCAGACTCGATGGACTGAATCTTGTCCTCTGAGAAAGTTGTAAGTGGTGTTGATGTTGAAAGAAATCAGGGTGTGCTCACACAAGGATTGCAGAAAGTTAGCAAGCTGTTGCAGTAAGACATTAGGAAGGGAAATGGCACGTTGAACTTTATTGCGAGGAGATTGGAGTACAAGAATAAATAAGTCTTGCTACAGTTGTACGGGGTTTTGGTGAGACCACATCAAAGTTTTGGTCACCACAGTTAAGAAAGGATATACTTGTATTGGAGTCGGTACAGAGAATGTCTCTGGGATGAGGGGATTGTCCTATGATAGGAAGCTGAGTAAATTGGGTCAAAATTCTCTGGAGTTCAGAAGAATGAGAGGTGATCGCATTGAAACATATAAAATTCTGGAGGGGTGGACACTGAGAGATTGTTTCTGCTGGTTGGGGGATCTAAACACAGGGGACATACAGTCTCAGGATAAGGAGGCAATCATTTAAGACTGAGATGAGGAGAAATTTCTTCACTCGTAGGGTCATGAATCTTCGGACTTCTTTCCCACAGAGGGTTGTGGATGCTCCTTCGCTGAGTATATTTAAGGCTGTGCTCTCCCTGTCCCGCCATGGGGGGCGGCACAGTGGCACAGCAGTTAGCACTGCTGCCTCACAGCGCCAGGGACCCGGGTTCAATACCCGGCTTGGGTCACTGATAGAAGTCTACAAGATTATGAGGGGCATGGACAGAGTGGATAGTCAGAAGCTTTTTCCCAGGGTGGAAGAGTCAATTACTAGGGGGCACAGGTTTAAGGTGCGAGGGGCACAGTTTAAAGGAGATGTACGAGGCAGATTTTTTACACAGAGGGTGGTGGGTGCCTGGAACTCGCTGCCGGGGGAGGTAGTGGAAGCGGATACGGTAGTGACGTTTAAGGGGCGTCTTGACAAATACATGAATAGAATGGGAATAGAGGGATATGGTCCCCGGAAGGGTAGGGGGTTTTAGATCAGTCGGGCAGCATGGTCGGTGCAGGCTTGGAGGGCCGAAGGGCCTGTTCCTGTGCAGTAATTTTCTTTGTTCTTTGTCTGTGTGGAGTCTGCACGTTCTCCCCGTGTCTGCGTGGGTTTCCTCCGGGTGCTCCGGTTTCCTCCCACAGCCTGAAAGACGTGCTGGTTCGGTGTATTGGCCGTGCTAAATTCTCCCTCAGTGTACCCAAACAGCCGCCGGAGTGTGGTGACTAGGGGATTTTCACAGTAATTTCATTGCAGTGTTAATGTAAGCCAACTTGTGAATAATAAATAAACTTTAAACTTTAATCTTTTCTCTGGGATTGTGGTAATGGGGAGCGGGCGGGGAAATGGAGTTGAAAGCCACGTTGTCTCCTCTGTTTTGTCACCAGGCTGTCGAACGAGCCCAGCTGGACCTGAAGAAGATTCTGCAGTTTCTCGACGACCACCTGAAGCTGCGGACATACCTGGTGGGGGAGGGGGTCACCCTGGCTGACATCGCAGTCACCTGCTCGCTGCTGCTCCCCTACAAGCACGTACGTCGCAAACCTTTTCCTAACTGAGGCTTTTCTAACCATGGGGCGGTCAGCTGGAACCCCGACACCTCTTTGTGCAGCTGCGATCCGCGGCGGGGTTTCTGCGGGTTGCTTGTTTGCTTCTCCCTGTGTCTGGTGGTCGAGCAGGAACAGAAAGCGGTTAATTAAATAAACACGTTAATATCCACCTGATTTTCCGCCCCCCCCGTCCACCCACAGCATGGTGGGCCGCCTGTCCCTGACACCTCATATTCAGGATCAGCAATGCAGAGTCCCTGCTTCACCTCACAGGGCAGCAAGGTTAAAATTGGGACGGTTCACTCACCACGGCTCCACGACTGAGGTCAAAGACATTTATTACACGCCAAATATTTCATCATGAGTTTTCCCCTGGGTCGAAATGTCAGTTACTAGGAGACATGGGTTTCAGGTAAAAGGGGGTAAGTTTAAAGAAGATGCGAGAGGCAAGTCTTTTTTACACAGAGGGTGGTAAGTACCTGGAATGCCCTGCCCGGGGAGGTGGTAGAAGCAGATACAATTGCCCCTTAGTGTCCAAAGATGTGCGGGTTAGGGGGATTGGCCATGGTAAATTGCCCCTTAGTGTCCAAAGATGTGCAGGTTAGGGGGATTGGCCATGTTAAATTGCCCCTTAGTGTCCAAAGATGTGCGGATTAGGGGGATTGGCCATGGTAAATTGCCCCTTAGTGTCCAAAGATGTGCAGGTTAGGGGGATTGGCCATGCTAAATTGCCCCTTAGTGTCCAAAGATGTGCGGGTTAGGGGGATTGGCCATGCTAAATTGCCCCTTAGTGTCCAAAGATGTGCGGGTTAGGGGGATTGGCCATGTTAAATTGCCCCTTAGTGTCCAAAGATGTGCGGATTAGGGGGATTGGCCATGGTAAATTGCCCCTTAGTGTCCAAAGATGTGCGGGTTAGGGGGATTGGCCATGCTAAATTGCCCCTTAGTGTCCAAAGATGTGCGGATTAGGGGGATTGGCCATGGTAAATTGCCCCTTAGTGTCCAAAGATGTGCGGGTTAGGGGGATTGGCCATGCTAAATTGCCCCTTAGTGTCCAAAGATGTGCGGATTAGGGGGATTGGCCATGGTAAATTGCCCCTTAGTGTCCAAAGATGTGCGGGTTAGGGGGATTGGCCATGCTAAATTGCCCCTTAGTGTCCAAAGATGTGCGGATTAGGGGGATTGGCCATGGTAAATTGCCCCTTAGTGTCCAAAGATGTGCGGGTTAGGGGGATTGGCCATGCTAAATTGCCCCTTAGTGTCCAAAGATGTGCGGATTAGGGGGATTGGCCATGCTGAATTGCCCCTTAGTGTCCAAAGATGTGCGGATTAGGGGGATTGGCCATGCTGAATTGCCCCTTAGTGTACAGACATGTGTACGGCTTGCGGCTAATCCATGTTCATCGGATAGTAGACGACGGTCTACCCGAAGACCTTCGGTATAGTGAACCGACCACTGGGTCACAACCTCCTGGGCCTCCAATACCCTCCGCCTTGAGGGCACGTCCAGGTGAGGTGTGGAGTTGGCAGATGTTGACTCTGACAACTGGGAGTCAGTTATCGATGGCTGCGACCTCTGGAGTCTGACGTTTGGGAAGGACACTGGAAGAAGCGAGCAGAAAAGGAAAGCTCAGCTGACTGAGAAGAGGGTCCAGGGAAAACGGAGGCCAGAGAATCGTGCACCTTCTCAGCCCCACTGCGCTCCTCTGCAGTAAATGCAGCAGAGACTGGGCCATGTCAGAGTGAGGCTCCTGAGACACAGCAGATGATGTTTAACTCGGAGTTGACCATCACAGCGTAAACCATCATCCCACGTGATGGGAAACAAAAAACCGAAAGGTATTGAGGGATCAGGGGGTGACTGAGAGATCGGACCAGCCATGGGCTTATTGAGTGGAGGAGGAACAGGCCAGAGGGACTGCAGTGGGAGGGTTTCGCGCCCGTGGTAACGGAAGTGCCTGACGACGCCACTGCTTGTTCCCTCCCGCAGGTCTTTGACCCCGACTTCAGGAAGCCCTACGTCAATGTGAACCGCTGGTTCCTGACCTGCGTGAACCAGGCCGAGTTCACCCAGGCACTGGGAGCGGTGAGGCTCTGCGAGAAGATCGTGCCAGTAACCACTGAGACATGTCCAGGTGAGCAGAGGGGTGATCTCGGTCCGATCTGAGATTATTGTCACATGGATTGGGGAGGCAGTGAGAAGTATTGGCCGCAATTCTCCCATCACGACCTGTAACTTTTCTATCGAGTCGTGGTGGGAGATGTGCATCTGCGGCCGTGTACCGGGATTTGTACATGCGCCGGGAATGCATGCGCATCTCCCAGAGCTGGCGAACAGTCGCTGGTCAGACCCCGCTGGAAACCAGCGGGAAGGCAGGTAAGTAATTTAAATATTTCAAAAATATATTTTAAATATGTTTAGCAGGTCATTATCGGGAACTTTCAGGTCCCGATTGAATCTCCCACCCCGCCCGGAGTACTTCATTCCAGCAGGGTTCAGACGAGCTCCCCACGTTCGGGGAACTAGCGGGAGACCCCGCCAGAATGAAAGGAATGGCAATCGGGGCCCCCCAGGGGGTCGGACAGCAGCGGGGCGGGGGGGGGGGCGGTGTGATTCCCTCTGGGAATGAGCACCCTGGCACTGCCCAAGGGGCAAAGTGCCCATGGCCAGGGGGCACCTTGGCATTGCCCACCGGGCATCAGGCAGTGCCAAGGGGCTGGGGCCTACTGTGGGCAGGGCCTAGTGGTGATCAGTGGGGTTGGGGGGGTCCGCTGCCGCTCTGCATTGGGATCGGCCTGGGATGGAGGGAGGGCAGCGATTGAGTGGGGTGGGGAGGGTCTGCCGGGGTGAGGGGGATGGGGGGAAACGCCACGGCTGGGGGGGGGGGGGTGGGGGGGGGGGCTGTACATCGGGGCGCTCCGGGGCGGGCACAGAGGTGTCAGGGCTGGCCGCGATCAGGCCGTGGGGGGGGCTGGAGGGGCAGCACTGCGGGGGTCCAGGACTGGCCAGCGATCAAGCTGACCAGCAAACGGGGAGTCTGACAGGTCGGGACCACTGCGCATGCGCAGAATTCCAGAACTATCAGACTCCGGCGTGAATAGGCCCCGCGCCCCTGGGTTTTAATGAGATTCACGACTGGGACCTCTGCAGTGCACAGAGTGCGGAGATTCAGGTGAGAAGCTGAACTGACAGAACACTCGGGATTTAGAACAGTTTTCCCACCAATTCAGCACTTTTGGGAGAATCGCCCCCATTGTTTCTTGCGCGCTATGCATACAAAGCATACCGTTCATCGAGTACATAGGGGAGAAATAAATGAGAGGGTGCAGAAGGTGTTACAGTCGTAGCCAGGGTGTAGAGAAAGATCAACTTAATGCAAGGTTGGTCCATTCAAAAGTCTGACAGCAGCAGGGAAGAAGCTGTTCTTGAGTCGGTTGGTACGTGACCTCAGACTTTTGTATCTTTTTCCTGATGGAAGAAGGTGGAAGAGAGAATGTCCGGGGTGCGTGGGGTCCTTGATTATGCTGGCTGCTTTTTCCGAGGCAGCGGGAAGTGTAGAGAAAATCAATGGATGGGGGGCTGGTTTGTGTGATGGATTGGGCTACATTCACAGTTTCTTGCGGTCTTTGATTGGCTGCATTCTCATTGTGGGCTGGAACAAGGGGCTGAATGGCCTCCTCCTCTTGGTCTCCTTCCTTCCGCTGATGGCCTCCTTTGCTCGGTTCCGCAGGGCAGCAGCAGCCGGAGGAGCGGAACGCTCTCAGCCCGGATGTGTCCCCCCAGGCGGAGGAACCGGCTAAGAAGACTCCGGCGCAGCTGAAGAAAGAGGCGATGAAGAGGGAGAAGATGGAGAAGTTCCTGCAGAAACAAGACAAGCTGAAGGAGCAGCAGCAGAGGCAGCCGGAGGTGAGTGCAGGGGGAGTATGTCAGTCAGAGACCAGAGTGGGGGGGGGGGGGGATGAGTGTGGAGATCCAGCAGGCTGGTCAGTGACATTCTGTTGCCAGTTTGACCCGAGAGCAGGGAAGGAAACTTGCCACCCATACCTGATGTGGCTGACATGTGACTTTTTACATTCATTTGTGGGCATCGCTGGCTGGGCCAGCATTTATTACCCATCCCAAAATGCCCTCCATTTCAGAGGGCAATTGAGAGTCAACCACATTGCCATGGCTCTGGAGTCACATGTAGGCCAGACCGGGTAAGGACGGCAGATTTCCTTCCCTAAAGGACGTTAGTGAACCAGATGGGTTTTTCCGACAATGGTTTCATGGTCATCCACCACACTCTCAGACAGTACATTCCGGATCCTTTTATTGAATTCAGATTTCACCATCTGCTGTGGTGGGATTCGAGCCCGGGTTCCCAGATCTTGCCCTCGGTCTCTGGATTACTAGTCCAGTGACAATACCACTATTCCACCACCTCCAGGCCCACAGCAATGTGGTTGACTCTTAACTGCCCCCGAGAGGTGCAAGCCACTCAGTTCAAGAGCATTTAAAAAATCCAAATTTGTTTAATTATTAAAAACAGACTGCTGTTATAGTTGAAAGAAGCATTAACGACATTGCAGGAAACACAGCCCCGTTTGTCTCCAATGCTGGGAATGTGGGAGACAGTGGCCTAGTGCTTAATCTATTAATCCAGAAACTCAGCGAATGTTCTGGGGACCCGGGTTCGAATCCCACCACGGCAGATGGTGGAATTCAATAAAAAAATCTGGAATTAAGAATCTACTGATGACCATGAAACCATTGTCGATTGTCGGAAAAACCCACCTGGTTCCTTTAGGGAAGGAATTCTGCCGTCCGTAGCCGGTCTGGCCTACATGTGACTCCAGAGCCACAGCTTTGTGGTTGACTTTCAACTACCCTCTGAAATGGCTGAGTGAGACACTCAGGGATGGGCAGTAAACGCTGGGCCCAGGCAGCGACGCCCATGTCCCACGAATGAGTAAAGAAGAAAATCGAAAGGGAAAATGTGAGGAAGGTTTTCGGTGGAGGCTGTATCTGTGGAAGGCCTTTGAGCTGGAAGGTTAACCATCAAGTCTGGATCTTTACTGATCTGAGATGAGCTAATTGCAGTTCTTTGCAAGTCCCTACCTCCCCGCCCCCTCCCCTGGACACTCGATCAATGAATATGTTTAAGACTGAGATCAGTAACATTTTTGGACAGGGAGGGATATCGCGTGTGGGCGGGAAAAGAGGATTTTGAGGTTGAAGATCCGCCATGATCTTCCGGAATGGTGGGGCAGACTCCCGGGAGCGATATGTGAACATAGGTGCAGAAGTAGGCCATTCAGCCCCTCGAGCTTGGCCAATAACTGCTGGCCTAGCCAGCGATACCCGCATCCTCTATGTGACTTATAAAGAGAAACCCGAATGGGCCACAGTCAACCCTGAGGCTTCTGACCTTCGTCACTCCAAGTGAACCGGACCACGGGATGAGAAACTGATGGATTTTAAATAATTTTCTCTCTTCCGTCGCCCCCCCCCCTCAGAAAAAAGCCAAAATAGAGAAGAAAGAAAAGAAGGATCTGGGAGTGATT
Organism: Mustelus asterias; assembly: GCF_964213995.1. Taxonomy (NCBI): domain Eukaryota; kingdom Metazoa; phylum Chordata; class Chondrichthyes; order Carcharhiniformes; family Triakidae; genus Mustelus; species Mustelus asterias. The sequence goes on along the minus strand of NC_135808.1, from coordinate 501,775 downwards.
ACATACGACATTCTGACAACTCCTGGGGAGAAGAAAGGTGAGGCGGATTCAGTGTCTAACGTCTAATCTCCTGCAAGCTCGGACCATTAGGCTGCTACTGGCACAGTGATTAGCACTGCTGCCTCACAGCGCCAGGGACCCGGGTTCACTGCTGCCTTACAGCGCCAGGGACCCAGGTTCACTGCTGCCCCATAGCGCCAGGGACCCGGGTTCACTGCTGCCTCACAGCGCCAGGGACCCGGGTTCACTGCTGCCTCACAGCGCCAGGGACCCGGGTTCACTGCTGCCTCACAGCGCCAGGGACCCGGGTTCACTGCTGCCTCACAGCGCCAGGGTCCCGGGTTCACTGCTGCCTCCCAGCGCCAGGGACCTGGGTTCACTGCTGCCTCACAGCGCCAGGGACCCGGGTTCACTGCTGCCTCACAGCGCCAGGGACCCGGGTTCACTGCTGCCTCACAGCGCCAGGGACCCGGGTTCACTGCTGCCTCACAGCGCCAGGGACCCGGGTTCACTGCTGCCTCACAGCGCCAGGGACCCGGGTTCACTGCTGCCTCCCAGCGCCAGGGACCCGGGTTCACTGCTGCCTCCCAGCGCCAGGGACCCGGGTTCACTGCTGCCTCCCAGCGCCAGGGACCCGGGTTCACTGCTGCCTCACAGCGCCAGGGACCCGGGTTCACTGCTGCCTCACAGCGCCAGGGACCCGGGTTCACTGCTGCCTCACAGCGCCAGGGACCTGGGTTCCATTCCCGGCTTGGGTCACTGTCTGTGCGGCTACTTAGAGGAACTGTGCTTAATGCTCCTCCGATATGTCAGTCTCTGATTGAATCCACATGGAGGTCGCTAACTTTACAGATATGAATTTCTCAGTGATCAACGCAAAGTGTCCCCTGACACAATTTAATATTTCAAGTCTTTTACTGTAACAAATTAAGATCATCGACACCGACTAGACATTACGGCTTGCAGCTGATACGTAACTGCAGCAAAGGATTAATTATTAATTCCTTATTAATCCCCTAATGGGGAGAACCTTCAAACTCCGCACAGACCCAAGCCAGGAATTGAACCCGGGTTCTGTGAACCTAGCGCTGTGAGGCAGCAGTGCTAACCACTGTGCCACCGTGCTGCCCCAGAACAACTGATACAAGACAACAGTTGAGTTCTTCGTTAGATACGTTTTAAAGTGCTGGAGGAGTATCTGACCAGTTGGTTGTTCTATAATGTGTCAACGTCTTGGTGAAACTTATAAAATTCTAACAGGATTAGACAGGGTAGATTCAGAAAGAATGTTCCCGATGGTGGGGGGGGTCCAGAACTAGGGGTCATAGTTTGAGGATAAGGGGTAAACCTTTTAGGACTGAGGTGAGGAGAAATTTCTTCACCCAGAGGGTGGTGAATGTGTGGAATTCACTCCCACAGAAAGTAGTTGAGGCCAAAACACTGTGTGATTTTCAGGAAGAAATTAGATTTCGCTCTTGGGGATAAAGGGATCGAGGGATATGGGGGGAAGGGGGGGATCAGGATATTGGATTTGATGATCAAAATGAATGGTAGAGCAGGCCCGAAGGGCTGAATGGCCTCCTCCTGCTTCTAGTTTCAATGTTTCTACAGTGCAACATTCCAGCTACCACCATGTCCCTGATGATAGGAAGTACAGAAGACCAGAGGGAGTTTGGGGTGCCTGTCCATAGATCCCTAAAGCAGCAGGACAGGTAGATAAGGTGGTTGAGAAGGCAAATGGGATACTTGCCGTTATTAGCCGAGGCATCGAATATAAGAGCAGGAAGGTTACGATGGAGCTGTCTAAAACGCTGGTTAGGCCACAGCTGAAGCACTGTGTGCAGTTCTGGTCTCCACACAATAGGAAGGATATGATTGCACTGGAGAGGGTGCAGAGTAGGTTCACCAGGATGTCGCCTGGGATGGAGCGTTCCAGCTATGAAGAGAGGCTGGTTAGGCTGGGGTTGGAAGGTGAGAGTGTGGGCCACGATCCCTAACATACTGTTTCTCTACGCTGTAGACGTGAGCTGCCCGATGCCAGACTCGTACAGCCCGCAGTACGTGGAAGCGGCCTGGTACCCCTGGTGGGAGAAGCAAGGATTCTTCAAACCCGAGTACAAGGTAAGCGCCCAAGCGGTGTTCCTCCGCGGGGCTGGAGCGATCCAGCGGTGTGGCCGTCAGCTTTCCCCTCCGGAACATTCTGCAGGGCGTTCTACCTGGTTCCGAGGCCCTGGACCAGGCTGGTTGGTGTGTGGGCCGGAGGTTGTTGGGGGGGGGGTAATGGTGGAAATGGGACAGTTTCCTGGTGTTCATGCTATCTCTGATTTGATTTATTATTGTCACATGTGTTAATACACAGTGAAAAGTATTGTTTCTTGCGCGCCATACAGACAAAGCATACCGTTCATAGAGAAGGAAAGGAGAGAATGCAGAATATAGTGTTACAGTCACAGCTAGGGTGTAGAGAAAGATCAACTTAATGCAAGATAAGTCCATTCAAAAGTCTGACAGCAGCAGGGAAGAAGCTGTTCTTGAGTCGGTTGTTACATGACCTCAGACTTTTTGTATCTTTTTCCCGGTGGAAGAGTGGAAAATGACGGATTGTCAGTTAATGAGTGTGTCTGTGACGGCCTCCACAGTTGACCAGCTTGCCCCCCCCCCCTCCGCAATTCCTTTCCCCTGCCAGGATTTACCCAGTTCCCTTTGGAAAGTCACCATTAAATCTGCATCTGTTGCCCTTTTGGAACAGAACATTTCAGAACACCCTCTACATTGAAAAATCATTTTTCCCCAGCCTGTCTCCTTGTCTGTCTGGTCTTGGGAGGGATTCCAATGGCAGATGTATTTTTATTGATTACTGTCCTGCAAATTACTTTTGGATATTTTGTTACGTTCGGAGTCACAGGCTGGGAGAGTAACTCACCTCCTGACTCCCCAGAATCTGTCCATCACCTACAAGGACCCAAGTCAGGAGTGTGATGGAATACTCTCCACTTGCCTGGACGGGTGCAGCTCCAACAACACTCGAGAAGCTCGACACCGTCCAGGACAAAGCAGCCCCGCTTGATTGCTACCCCATCAACAAACATTCACTCCCTCCACCACCAACGCACAGTGACAGCCGTGTGTACCATCTACAAGATGCACTGCAGCAACTCACCAAGGCTCCTTAGGCAGCACCTTCCAAACCCACGACGCTATCATCTAGAAGGACAAGGGCAGCAGGTATCTGGGGACACACTCACCTGGAGGTTCCCCTCCAAGTTGCTGACCATCCCGATTGGAAATATATCGGCTGTTCCTTCACTGTCGCTGGGTCAAAACCCTGGAACTCCCTTCCTCCTGTTGGGGAGGCGAGGACGTAGTGGTATTGTCACTGGACCAGTAACCCAGAGACCCAGGTTCGAATCCCTCCAAGGCCAATGGTGAAATTTGAATTTAATTGAAAAACCATTGTGTTCCACCCTCCTGGGGAAGGAGTTTATGGGCGGCACGGTGGCAGAGTGGTTAGTACTGCTGGCTCACAACACCAGGGACCTGGGTTCAATTCCAGCCTTGGGTCACTGTCTGTGTGGAGTTTGAACGCTCTCCCTGTGTCTGCGTGGGTTTCCTCCGGGTGCTCCGGTTTCCTCCCACAGTCCAAAGATGTGCGGTTAGGTTGATTGGCCATGCTAAATTGCCCCTTAGTGTCAGGGGGACTCGGGTGAATGCATGGGGTTATGGAGTAGGGCTCGAGTGGGATTGTGGTCGGTGCAGACTCGATGGGCCGAGTGGCCTCCTTCTGGACTGTAGGGATTCTGTGATTGTTGTAAAAACCCATCTCGTTCACTAATGGAAGGAAATCTGCCGTCCTTACCCGGTCTGGCCTGCATGTGAGTCCAGAGCCACAGCAATGTGGCTGACTCTTAATTGCCCTTGGAAATGCCCAAGCGAGACACTAAATTAAGAGCAATTAGGGATGGGCAATAAATGCTGGCCCAGCCCAGTGACACCCACATCCCGTGAATGAATGGAAAACAAGCTCAAAGTGCCGTTGAGTACAAGTTGTGGTCTCGGAGTTAATGTGATGTTGAAGCTGTTTCTCTTTCTGCTCCCGCAGCACAAGATCTCGGAGCCGAACCCAAAGGGGATGTTCATGATCTGCATCCCCCCGCCCAATGTGACGGGCTCCCTGCATCTGGGCCACGCTCTGACCAACGCCATCCAGGACTCGCTCACCCGCTGGTAATGCCCCCCCTCCCCACTGCAATCGACACGGTACCCTGGGCACCGCCTCACCCGCCATCTGCCTGCATTTGACGACCGGGCAGGGGACGTCTGCGGGGTAGGGGCTCATGGGACACTCCGGTGGGAAAGACAACTTGGCCTGTGGACCACGGCCCTCCAACACAATTCCAGGCCGGCCCCTTCCCTAAAAGTCTTTTCCAAGTTGGCTGAAGGATGGTTGGTACAAGTGCCATGAGGGGATCCTCTCTGAGACTGGGGTCCCACTGAATTCAAGGGCTTGGGTGGTGGGGGGTGGATTTGAAATATTGACCCCCTGGATGTGGCATTTTCCGTCCGTTGTTGACTGGATTCCGATCTGTTCCTCTTGTCTCTTTTCCTCTCTGTGCCCAGGCACCGGATGCGGGGAGAGACCACCCTGTGGAACCCGGGCTGCGATCACGCTGGCATTGCCACGCAGGTGGTGGTGGAGAAGAGGCTGTGGCGCCTGTCCCAGCGAACCCGGCACGACCTGGGCCGGCAGAACTTCATCGAGGAGGTGTGGAAGTGGAAGAACGAGTGAGTGCGACGGAAAAGACGCGTGTCCCACCCTGCCCTGCCCTACCCCATCCCGCACCACCGGCACTTTATCGGGGGGATCGGGATTTCCAGATCCCAGCTGAAGTTCCTCCATTTGTTGTCGGGGGCTGTGGTGGGGGTTGGATTTGTTGGGAAGTGTTGGGGGGGGGACATTGTTTGAGGGGGAGGAATTTATGTGGGGGGGTGGGTTTGTTTCGATGTGCCTGCAGTTTGGTGCCAATGGTTTAATTGACTGGGATCCGAGTGTGCCACCCTCCTGTTGGGAATGGGGCACACTTCTCCCCGTGTCTGATTCCTCAGTCACCCATGAAACTGGATTGTGGAGTCTCTGAGCCAGTTTCCCAGTGTTCGGAACGCCATCCTCCACTTCATTGGGTTGTCCCAACAGCCAGGTGCATGTCCAGAGAGATTGTGCTAGTTCAATTCCGGCCTTGGGTCACTGTCTGTGTGGAGTTTGTACATTCTCCCCGTGTCTGCGTGGGTTTCCTCCGGTGCTCCGGTTTCCTCCCACAGTCTGAAAGACGTGCTGGTTAGGTGCATTGGCCATGCTAAATTCTCCCTCAGTATCGGGCTGGCAGGATAAATACGTGCAGTTACGGGAAGAGGGTCTGGGTGCGATTGTTGTCGGTGCAGACTCGAGAGACCAAATGGCCTCTTTCTAGGGATTCTATGATTCGAGAAGACTGTTCTCCTTGGAGAGAGAAAAGGTTAAGAGGAGATTTGATAGAGATGTTCAAAATCATGAGGGGGCTGGAAAGAGTAGATAGAAACTTCCCGCTCGGAAAAGAAATGAGAGGACACAGATTTCAAGTGATTTACAAAAGAAGCAAATATGATAAGAAATAACTTTTTCACACAGCGAGTGGTTAGGATCTGGAACACACTGTCTGAGGGTGTGGTGGAGACAGATTCACACAGCGGGTGGTTAGGATCGGGAATGCACTGTCTGAGAGTGTGGTGGAGACAGATTCTCACAGCGAGTGGTTAGGATCTGGAACGCACTGTCTGAGAGTGTGGTGGAGACAGATTCACACAGCGAGTGGTTAGGATCTGGAATGCACTGTCTGAGAGTGTGGTGGAGACAGATTCACACAGCGAGTGGTTAGGATCTGGAATGTACTGTCTGAGAGTGTGGTGGAGACAGATTCACACAGCGAGTGGTTAGGATCTGGAATGTACTGTCTGAGAGTGTGGTGGAGACAGATTCACACAGCGAGTGGTTAGGATCTGGAATGTACTGTCTGAGAGTGTGGTGGAGACAGATTCACACAGCGAGTGGTTAGGATCTGGAATGTACTGTCTGAGAGTGTGGTGGAGACAGATTCACACAGCGAGTGGTTAGGATCTGGAATGTACTGTCTGAGAGTGTGGTGGAGACAGATTCAACCGAGAAATTCAGGAGGGAATTAGATGATTATTTGAGTAGAAACAATACATCGGGGTGCAGTGGAAAAGGCAGGGGAATGGCACTAAGTCATGATGCTAGTTCGGAGAACTGTAGGGGTCGCTTGGCCGCCTCCTGCGCTGTAACAGTCCTGTGATAAAAGCTCTTGTGCGGATAATCCGCAGCTCTTTCATTACATTCCATCCGTCTTTCCTGTCCAGGAAAGGTGACCGGATTTATCATCAGCTGCGGAAACTGGGATCGTCTCTGGACTGGGACCGGGCCTGCTTCACTATGGACCCTGTGAGTATGTCTCGGGCAGGCTAAGGGGACCTCAGGGGCTGCCTGGCGGCAGGGACGGAGAACTCGCTAACCACAGCCGCAATCCAATCTGCATTGCGCAAATCCCCCCAACTGTTAATACATCGCACAAGTACGGGCTGGGGACAGGTCAGCCAAGATTCTGACGGGGTTTGACAGGGCAGACACTGAGAGGTTTCAGAACATAGGAATTAGGAGCAGAATAGGCCATTCGGCCCTTCGAGCCTGCTCCGCCATTCAATCAGATCATGGCTGATCTCTCCCTGGTCTCAAATCCACCTCCCCACCTGTTCCCCATCTCCCTTTAACCCATTTTTAAAAATCAGAAATATATCTCCCTCCTTCTTCAAACCATTCAATGGTTCAGACTGCACCGCGCGATGGGGCAGCGAGTTCCACAAATTCACCACCCTCTGTGAGAAGTAGTTCCTCCTCATCTCAGTGTTAAATCTACCGCCTCTCAGCCTGTACCTGTGACCTCTTGTTCTCGATTGCCCCACAGGGGAAACATTTGGTCCACATTTACTCTATCAATCCCTTTTATATCCTTCGATCAGATCCTCTCTCATCCTTCTAAACTCCAGCGAGTACAAACCCAAACTGTTTAATCTCTCCTCATACGTCAGCCCTTTCATCCCCGGGATCAGTCTGGTGAACCCCCTCTGAACTGCCTCCAATGCTGCAACATCCTTCCTCAAATAAGGAGACCAAAACTGGACACAATACTCCAGATGTGGCCTCACCAGCTCCAGATGTGGCCTCACCAGCTCCAGATGTGGTCTCACCAGCACCCTGTACAATTGCAGCAACATTTCTCTACTTTTATACTCCAGTCCCTTTACAATAAATGCCAACATCCCATTTGCCTTTTTTATTCCGTGCTGCACCTGCATACCGACTGTCTGCGATTCATGAACACAGACACCCAGATCCCTCTGCCCAGAGGTTTGTTCCCCTCGCTGTCTGGGGAAATCGGGACCACACGGGCACGGTTTCAAGGGCATTGAGAGAGCGCGGTTCCTGGTGGCACCTCGGGTAGTTCAGGTCACATCAGCCCTTTACTGTACTGTTAACGTCACCATCACACTATAACCACTTGCCCAGCCCTAGTTGTGTATATCCGACACTCAAAGGGTGGCGAACATTTGGAATTCTGCACCACCAGAGGGTTCTGGTCGCTCCGTTGTGGAATATATTTAAGGCTGAGGTGGACTGGAGTTCCATCTCTTGAGGGATAAGGGAAGCAGGTATGGTCATATTGAATTGTGGAGAAGATTTGAGGTCCAAGTGATCTATTTCCCCCCCCTTTCCATTCCTTCCGTTCTTCTCAAGTCTGTTCAATGTCTGAAACATCGCCACCAGTTACTTTCTCCATAGACCTCCAACCAGACACTGTAATCAGGACTATAAAAGCGCTCCTTGCTGCTGCTGCTGCTGCATTTTTAAGCTGTGGTAATTGCTCAGAGGGAGATATTTTAGTTTTTATCGTGTTTCTAGTATTGGATGTTCATTTGTGTCTCAGACGGAGAGTTAAATATCTGCAGGTCTCGGACGGAGGTTTTAAGTAGATGAGTATCTCTTTCTCTTACAGAAACTCTCTAAGGCAGTTGAGGAAGCTTTTATCAGGCTGCATGATGAAGGTGTGATCTACCGGAGCACACGGTTGGTCAACTGGTCCTGCACACTTAACTCTGCCATCTCCGACATCGAGGTAAGCACCTGTGATTGGTGAAACTGTTCTGACTTGCAAGCTTCTGAGTGTGTGCGCTGTTCCCACACATGTTGGCACGGTGGCACAGTGGCTAACACTGCTGCCTCACAGTGCCAGGGACCCGGGTTCGATTCCAGTCTGTGTGGAGCCTGCAAGTTCTCCCCGTGCCTGCATGGATTTCCTCCGGGTGCTCCGGTTTCCTCCCTCAGTCCAAAGATGAGCAGGTTAGGTGGATTGGTCATGCTAAATTGCCCTTTAGTGTCCAGGGTAGGGAGGAGGGAAGAAGAGGGCATGGGGGGGGCACCAAGGACAATAGAAGGCTGAAATATTTGGCCAATTTACTAATGATGGGATAAGGAATCTGTGGTTGGGATGAGGCGGGGGGGGGGGGGTGTGGAGGGGAGAATTGGGAGAGGGGGGGATGGGGGTTGGCTACTGGCTCAGAATCAGCATGGTCTGGCAAGTGCAATGACCTGATGAAAGCTCGGCTGAGTTTCACACTGAGATGCCTTTCTCCCGTCAGGTGGACAAGAAGGAGCTGGCGGGACGGACACTCCTTCCCGTGCCCAACTACGCTGAGAAGGTGGAATTTGGAGTTCTGGTCTCCTTTGCGTATAAAATTGACGGATCGGGTGAGTCGTGACGAATGCTGAGCTGTGTCCAGTTGCATGTGGGGCTGAAATGGTAATGCTGCATCGCAGTCAGTCGCGCCAAATCACTTCCAGTTCCCTGGCACCCGGATGTGATTCTTCATCAGCAGGCCTTCGGTCCACTCACCACCTCCACAGGTCCCTGATACCATTGAGAACACTTACTCCTCCAATCTGAAGCAGGCAAACAATGCCTCATCAATGGCTCTTACTGTTAAATTTGTACCCACTCTCCTGCTGCCTCTTTAACCGCACTGGCTTCGATTTTGCTAACCGGCCTGTCAAAAATCCCAACAAACATCTACCCTCAGCATTCCCTTTCTGCTTACTGGCTAAAGGCCTTGATGATAGACTCTGATACCCACCCCTTATTTTTAAACAGTGACTCCCTCGTTCTAGATTCTCCCACCAGAGCAAACATCCTCTGAGCATCCACCATAGTCGAGAGCTTCAGGTTTTTAGGTGTCCAGATCACCAACAACTTGTCCTGGTCCCCCCATGCCGACACTATAGTTAAGAAAGCCCCACCAACGCCTCTACTTTCTCAGAAGACTAAGGAAATTTGGGATGTCAGCTACGACTCTCACCAACTTTTACAGATGCACCATAGAAAGCATTCTTTCTGGTTGTATCACAGCTTGGTATGGGCTCCTGCTCTGCCCAAGACTGCAAGGAACTACAAAAAGTCGTGAGTGTAGCCCAATCCATCACTCAAACCAGCCTCCCATCCATTGACTCTGTCTACACTTCCCGCTGCCTCAGCAAAGCAGCCAGCATAATTAAGGACCCCACGCACCCCGAACATTCGCTCTTCCACCTTCTTCCGTCGGGAAAAAGATACAAAAGTCTGAGGTCACCGACTCAAGAACAGCTTCTTCCCTGCTGCTGTCAGACTTTTGAATGGACCGACCTCGCACTAAGTTGATCTTTCTCTACACCCTAGCTATGACTGTAACACTACATTCTGCACCCTCTCCTTTCCTTCTCTATGAACGGTATGCTTTGTCTGCATAGTGCACAAGAAACAATCTTTTTCACTGTATACTAATACACGGTGGGTGAGCCGCCTTGAACAAACCACCCTGTCAATAGCAGATCAGGATCTTATACATTTCAGTAAGACCACCTCTCAATTTTCTTTTTTATTCATTCGTGGGACATGGCCGTCGCTGGTTGGCCAGCATTTATTGCCCATCCCTAGTTGCTGGAGGGCAGTTGAGAGTCAACCACATTGCTGTGGCTCTGGAGTCACATGTAGGCCAGACCGGGTAAGGACGGCAGATTTCCTTCCCTAAAGGACATTAGTGAACCAGATGGGTTTTTCCGACAATCGACAATGGTTTCATGGTCATCAGTAGATTCTTAATTCCAGATATTTTTTATTGAATTCAAATTCCACCATCATCCGTGGCGGGATTCGAACCCGGGTCCCCAGAACATTAGCTGAGTTTCTGGATTAATAGTCTAGCGATTATGCCACGAGTCCGTCGCCTTCCATACAGGCCCGGCCTTAACCAACCCTTTCCTCATAAGATAACCACGCCCCCCCCCCCCCCCCCCCCCCCCCCCACCCCACCCCCTCTCCCCGGCCAAAGTATCGCTAGGCAACTGCCCACTAATAAATACAAGTTGGTTTTTTTACTTCCTTCATGTTGTGCGTGTGGGATTTCACTCCGGGCTAACCAATGAGAATTTGTCACTGCCGCCCGGGACACTAATGGCCCCTTTCTCTCTGTGTCTCGGCAGACGAGGAAGTGGTGGTGGCCACCACCCGTATCGAGACCATGTTGGGTGACACCGCTGTGGCTGTACATCCGCAGGACCCCAGATACCAGGTAATGCTCGGACCCAGGGGAGGCGGGCGTGCGGGGCGGGCGGGTCACTTGGACCCACGGGTCAAGCAGATATATGTGTGATGTAATGTTTGAAGCCTCTCAATTGATTTGTATGGTGTTTGACAGCACAGCAGGAGGCCCTTTGGCCCATCATGTCTGTGCCAGCTATCAAGCCCCTATCTATTCTAATCCTGTTTTCTAGCACTCGCTCTTGTATGCTGTGGCGTTCCCAGTGCAATCCACATTTCCCGTGTGGAATTAAACCCTTGGTACTTTGTTACTTAAAGGAAACAGGGAACACTTTCAGCAACAAGTGGCGCTGCTATTTTGAGTCGTCTGTTCTCAATGTTCTTGGGTAAGAGTGGGTGCCCTTGACTTGCTGTGAACACCTCTGCGTTCTCTTTTTTATTTCTTCGTGGGACATAGGCATCGCTGGCTAGACCAGCATTTATTGCCCATCCCTAACTGCCCCTTGAGAAGGTGGTGGGTGAGCCGCCTTGAACCCGCTGCAGTCCCGGAGGTGTAGGTACACCCACAGTGCTGTTAGGGAGGGAGCTCCAGGATGTTGACCCAGCGACAGTGAAGGAACGGCCGATATGTTTCCAAGTCGGGCATGTTGGTCGGGTGGTGAGAAAGGCAGATGGCACACTCGCCTTTATCAATCGGGATATAGATTACAAAAGCAGAGAGGTCATGATGAAGTTGTATCGAACTTTGGTGAGGTCACAGCTGGAGTACTGGGTGCAGTTCTGGTCGCCACATTATAGGAAGGACGTGATTGCACTGGAGGGGGCGCAGAGGAGATTCACCAGGATGCTGCCTGGGACGGAGCATTTCAGTTATGAAGAGAGGTTGGATAGGCTTGGGTTGTTTTCTCTGGAGCAGAGAAGCCTGAGGGGGGCGACCTGATTGAGATGAACAAGATTATGAGGGGCATGGACAGGGTGGATACGGAGCAGCTGTTCCCCTGAGTTGAAGGGTCAGTTACGAGGGGACACAAGTTAAAAGTGAGGGGCAGGAGGTTTAGGGATTTGAGGAAAAACGTTTTTACCCAGAGGGTGGTGAGGGTCTGGAATGCGCTGCCTGGGAGGGTGGTGGAGGCGGGATGCCTCACATCCTGTAAACAGTACCTGGATGAGTACTTGGCACATCATAACATTCAGGGCTATGGGCCAAGTGCTGGCAAGTGGGATTAGGTGTGCAGGTCAGGGCTTTTCATGCGTCGGTGCAGACTCGATGGGCTGAAGGGCCTCTTCTACACTGTAGTATTCTGTGATTCTGAGTGACTCGGAGGGGAACCTCCAGATGGGGGTGTCCCCAGGTATCTGCTGCCCTTGTCCTTCTAGATGCTAGTGGTCGTGGGTTTGGAAGGTGCTGCCTGAGGAGCCTTGGTGAGTTGCTGCAGTGCATCTTGTAGATGGTACACACGGCTGTCACTGTGTGTCGGTGGTGGAGGGAGCGAATGTTTGTGGATGGGGTGCCAATCAAGCGGGGCTACTTTGTCCTGGATGGTGTCGAGCTTCTCGAGTGTTGTTGGAGCTGCAGCATCCAGGGAAGAGTGTGTTTGTGTGAGAGACACAGGGGCAGACCATTCAGCCCATTGAACGTGTTCTGAACTGGCTGAGGGCCGCGGGAGACACTCGGCTCAAGGGGCAACAAATGCTGCCCTTGCCCAGTTCCGCCCAGGTCCCTTGAATGGGAAGTGGGGGGGAGGGGGGGGTTTGACTGACTTAATTAACCCCACTTCCCTCAACTGGCGATCTCATCCCCTTTTGAAAGTTTTTTATTCATTTGTGGGACATGGGTGTCGCTGGCTGCCCCAGTATTTACTGCCCATCTCTAATTGCCCCTTGAACCGAGTGTCTCACTCGGCCATTTCAGGGGGCAGTTGAGAGCCAACCACATTGCTGTGACTCTGGAGTCACGTGTAGGCCAGACCGGGGAAGGACGATGGATTTCCTTCCCTGAAGGACGAATGGGTTTTTGTGGCAATCGACAATGGTTCCATAGTCAGCATTAGTCTTTTAATTCCAGATATTTTTTACTGAATTCAAATTCCACCGTCTGCCGTGGTGGGATTCGAACCTGGATCTCCAGAGCGTTACCCTGGGTCTCTGGATTACGCGTCCAGTGATAACACCACTACGCCACCCTCTCACCAGATGGTTACGATTGACTCTGCATCGCAGATCCTCATGACAAATAACACCTCCTCACCTCTCTTTTTTTGTGGCCTTTTGTTTAAAACCTGGGACCTCCTGCCACTGGAAACAGTTTCTCCTTGTTTATTCCTCTGGACCCTGCCGGGAGTTTGGGCGTGTCGGTGGGACGCTGGCGCCCGGGGGCACAGCGTGGGCAGCAGGGAGTTACTTTGTGGTGCGAGGGAGAGTGGGCCCCCACGATGATTCGAACTCGCTGACTCGCAGGCGCAGCGGAACTGACGCGGTGCCATTCTTTTGCTCTCTTCCCCACAGAATCTGAAAGGAAAGTTTGTGGTGCATCCTTTCTGCCACCGGAAAATGGCCGTGGTCTTTGACGAGTTTGTGGACATGAACTTTGGGACGGGTAAGGCTCCAGTTCCCTCCCTCATTTTTAGACGCTTGAAGGGACTAAAGGAGTTGCAATGCTACAGAGCCTTTCACGACCTCGGGCACTTTGCAGCCGGTGCCATTCTTCCGTTGTAATACGGGAAGCGCAGGTGCCAGGCTGTGCATGGCAAGATCCCATGAACGGCGATGTGATAATGGCCAGATCACCTATTTTTAGTGATGTTGTTACACAGGGTGTCAGTTTTCACATGGATACAGTGTTAGAGAGTCCTGGACCAGAATAACTTTACATTATAAAGCCAGACTAGAACCCAATAATTTTTTCAATTTGGCATACGTAAGAGGAAAGGATGCTTCACTCCAGGAGTCATTCCACTGACAAATTAGGGATCCTTTATCAAAACAAGCTTTATTCACTCCAGGGGGTGGCACGGTGACACAGTGGTTAGCACTGCTGACTCACAGCACCAGGGACCTGGGTTCGATTCCCGCCTTGGGTCACTGTCTGTGTGTAGTTTGCACACTCTGTGTGGGTTTCCTCCGGGTGCTCTGGTTTCCTCCCACACTCCAAATATGTGTGCGTTAGGTTGCTTGGCCGTGCTAAAATTGACCCTAGCGTCAGGGGATTAGCAGGTAAATATGTGGGGTTATGGGAATAGGGCCTGGGTGGAATTGTTCCCGGTGCAGTCTCGGTGGGCCGAATGGCCTCCTTCTGCACTGTAGGGATTCTATTTCTAAAAAAAATGAAGCAGCTAAACCCTGAGTTGAACAATCTTAAAACATGAAAAGAAACTCTACTTTCTAACATATCACTATTTCAGTTCCAAATAAGCAGCATTCTTCTGACAGACTTAAAACCCACTTTAAATATAGTTAGCAATCACAAATATACTTGCTATAATGAATGTCGGCAGCCTTCGGGTTTTCAGAGAGTTATGGAGCATTCAGAATCCTGCAAAACCCTCCGAACTTCATCCCAAACAGCCCAACTCCAACTCATTTCTGTAAAAGCCTGGTTCTTTATTTTGCTACAGCTCCAGGACTGCATGTAAACTGCAACATCACATGACCCTGTCAATCACTCGAATCTGAAATCCCAGGGGAACTTAAGCCAACAAAAGTCCGTTAACTCTTCTGAACATACCCACTTGTCAGGTAGAAGTGAGTAATCATCCTGCTCTCCCAGCATCTGAGCTGTATTGCTACAGGAAAAAGCTGAACTTAAAAACATTCTCCGGAAACATAAAAAAGACACACAATATGGAAACATATAATTTGCTGGAGGCATGATCTTCTCTGCTCAGCCCCGTCAAACTCGCTCATAATGTAAAAAACACTCAACAAAGAAAATTACAGCACAGGAACAGGCCCTTTGGCCCTCCAGGCCTGCACCGACCATGCTCCCCGTCCGAACTAAAACCCCCTACCCTTCCGGGGACCATATCCCTCTATTCCCATCCTATTCATGTATTTGTCAAGACGCCCCTTAAAACTCACGATGGTATCTGCTTCCACTACCTCACCCGGCAGCGAGTTCCAGGCACCCACCACCCTCTATGTAAAAAATCTGCCTCGTACATCTCCTTTAAACCTTGCCCCTCGCACCTTAAACCTGTGCCCCCTAGTAATTGACTCTTCCACCCTGGGAAAAAGCTTCTGACTATCCACTCTGTCCATGCCTCTCATAATCTTGTAGACTTCTATCAGGTCACCCCTCAACCTCCATCGCTCCAGTGAGAACAAACCAAGTTTCTCCAACCTCTCCTCATAGCTAATGCCCTCCATACCAGGCAACATCCTGGTAAATCTTTTCTGTACCCTCTCCAAAGCCTCCACGTCCTTCTGGTAGTGTGGCGACCAGAATTGAACACTATATTCCAAGTGCGGCCTAACTAAGGTTCTATAAAGCTGCAACATGACTTGCCAATTTTTAAACTCAGTGCCTTGGTTGATGAAGGCAAGTATGTCTTCTTGACTTCCTTCTCCACCTGCGTTGCCACTTTCAGTGACCTGTGTACCTGTACACCCAGATCACTCTGCCTATCAATACTCTGAAGGGTTCTGCCATTTACTGCATATTTCCCATCTGTATTAGACCTTCCAAAATGACCTTCCTCTCAGTTCACCCATCAGAGTTCTCTTCCCAAATTTGGGTGAAGGATATCTATTGGCCTGGGCACGGGTAAGAAATAGTTTGTCGGGAGCTTTTACGATGGTCCGAATGGGGGCGGGGGGTTAGGATTAGGCCTCAGGCTTCGGGCCTCACCTGGAAGAAGGCAGCTGCGACAGGGCGGGGCTCCTTCAGCGCTGCACTGGGGAGAGTTAGCCTGGATTGTGGGCTCAAGTCTCGGGAGCAAGGATCGTGACCGGACGTGGGTGGATTATCCTCCCCTATTGGGATAACGGAGATATTTGGATGTGACAGCCCCAGGGAAGTGACCAAGGCAGCTATCCAACCGCTTTAATGTTTCCTTTCTTCAGGTGCTGTAAAGATCACCCCCGCTCACGACCAGAACGACTATGAAGTGGGTTTGAGACACAGTTTGGAATTCATTAGCATCATGGATGATAACGGCTACCTCATCAACGTTCCTGAACCGTTCCTGGTAATCAATATATAATTCCCATTCTCCTTGGAAAGGTCTGTGTTCTTAACGCTGTGGATATTAACAATACAATTCCCACTTTAGCGCACCCAAACACTCCCAGGACAGGTACAGCACGGCTTCAATACAGAGTAAAGCTCCCTCTACACTGTCCCCATCAAACACTCCCAGGACAGGTACAGCACGGGGTTAGATACAGAGTAAAGCTCCCTCTACACTGTCCCCATCAAACACTCCCAGGACAGGTACAGCACGGGGTTAGATACAGAGTAAAGCTCCCTCTACACTGTCCCCATCAAACACTCCCAGGACAGGTACAGCACGGGGTTAGATACAGAGTAAAGCTCCCTCTACACTGTCCCCATCAAACACTCCCAGGACAGGTACAGCACGGGGTTAGATACAGAGTAAAGCTCCCTCTACACTGTCCCCATCAAACACTCCCAGGACAGGTACAGCACGGGGTTAGATACAGAGTAAAGCTCCCTCTGCACTGTCCCCATCAAACACTCCCAGGACAGGTACAGCACGGGGTTAGATACAGAGTAAAGCTCCCTCTACACTGTCCCCCATCAAACACTCCCAGGACAGGTACAGCACGGGGTTAGATACAGAGTAAAACTCCCTCTACCCTGTCCCCCATCAAACACTCCCAGGACAGGTACAGCACGGGGTTAGATACAGAGTAAAGCTCCCTCTACACTGTCCCCATCAAACACTCCCAGGACGGATACGGCACGGGGTTGGATGCTATCCTTCAGGGAGCAGTGTATCGAACGCTGTAATCTAACCCGCATTGAACCTTTATGTGACTTTATTTCTTCACATTCCCTCCTGCCGCAGGGGATGAAGCGTTTCGATGCTCGGAAGGCAGTACTGGAAGCCCTGATACAGAAAGGGCTCTTCAAGGAGGTGAAGGACAATCCAATGGTCGTACCCGTCTGCAGGTATGGAGCGGACACAAACCCCGTTCCAGTGCAAAGTCGCACTGTTCGGAAAGGGCCATGTCTGTGAACAAAACCAGCCAATCCCAGTCTCGCTTGTGAGGAGAGAGGTTCCATCATCGTGTGTGTTGGACCAATGAGCGGCATAGGCTTGAAGGGCCGAAGGGCCTGTTTCCTGTGCTGTACTGTTCTTTGTTCTTTGTGTTGCTTTGATAGAAAGATGTGGGATGGAGGCTGTTATCAATAGGGTCACGGTCACGGCCAATGGGAATCTGGGGAGCAGGTGGGGGCCTGTGTCTGCGTTTTTAAGACATTAAGGGAGAAGAATCATAGAATCCCTACAGTGCAGAAGGAGGCCATGCAGTCCATCAGGTCTGCACTGACCCTCCCACAGAGTATCTTACCCAGGGTCTACCCCCTGCCCTACTTACCATGGCCAATCCCCCCTAACCTGCACATCTTTGGACACTAAGGGGCAATTTACCATGGCCAATCTACCCTCATCAGCAGAGAAGTGGCAGATGGACTTCAACCCGGATAAATGTGTAGAGGTCCATTTTGGCAGGTCAAATGGGATGAAAGAGTATAATCTTAGAAAATCTTAGAAACCCTACAGCACAGAAAGAGGCCATTCAGCCCATCGAGGCTGCACCGACCACAATCCCACCCAGGCCCTACCCCCACATATTTTACCCACTAATCCCTCTAACCTACACATCCCAGGACTCTTAAGGGGCAATTTTTTTTTTTAAACCTGGCCAATCCCCCTAACCCGCACATCTTTGGAGTGTGGGAGGAAACCGGAGCACCCGGAGGAAACCCACGCAGACACGAGGAGAATGTGCAAACTCCACACAGACAGTGACCCAAGCCGGTATAGTATCAAGGGTAAGACTCTTAGCAGTGCAGAGGATCAGAAGGACCTTGGGGTCCGGGTCCATAGGACTCTTAAATTGGCCTCGCAGGTAGAGGAGGTGGTCAAGAAGGCGTATGGTGTGCTGGCCTTCACCAATCGAGGGATTGAGTTTAGGAGTCGGGAGATAATGATGCAGCTATATAAGACTCTCGTCAGACCCCACTTGGAGTACTGTGCTCAGTTCTGGTCGCCTCATTACAGGAGGGATGTGGAAATGATTGAAAGAGCGCAGAGAAGATTTACAAGGATGTTGCCTGGATTAGTTGGCATGCCTTATGAGGATAGGCTGAGGGAGCTCGGTCTTTTCTCCTTGGAGAGACGAAGGATGAGAGGTATAGATCGGGTGGACTCTCATTTTCCCATGGTGGAAATGGCTGCTACGAGGGGACACAGGTTTAAGGTGCTGGGAGGTAGGTACAGAGGAGATGTCAGGGGTAAGTTTTTCACACAGAGGGTGGTGGGCGAGTGGAATCGGCTGCCATCAGTGGTGGTGGAGGCAAACTCGATAGGGTCTTTTAAGAGACTTCTGGACAAGTACATGGGACTTAATAGGATTGAGGGTTATAGGTAAGCCTATATATAAGCCTAGGTAGGTAGGGACATGACCAGTGCAACTTGTGGGCCGAAGGGCCTGTTTGTGCTGTAGTTTTTCTATGTACTATCTTTTGGACTGGGAGGAAACCGGAGCACCCGGAGGAAACCCACGCAGACACGGGGAGAACGTGCAAACTCCACACAGAGTTAGCTGACCCCGAATCGTACCCAGCGCCGTGAGGCGATATCCAATGACCCTTTGAACGTCCCGGTTGAATCTGCTTCCAGTGCCTCTGCAGGACAGAGCTCTCGGGCAGTCAGTGAGCCTCGATCACAGACACAGACGAGGAGGGGGGTGGTTTTAGAATGAGAGAGGCAGGATGGCGAGCTGGCAGCAAGAAGAGGTGGTGAGATTGGCGGGTGGGGAAGGTGGGGTGGGCAGACTGAGGACGGTCTCACAAGCTGAGACACTCGAGGTAAGCGCGGACATAGTGAGCAAGGGAAGCTGAAACGCCGTCTCCCTCCCTTTTCCAGCCGGTCCAAGGACATCGTGGAGCCGCTGTTGAAGCCTCAGTGGTACGTGCGCTGCGGCGAGATGGCAAAAATGGCAGCTGACGCTGTGAGGAATGGAGAACTGAAGATCATTCCGGAAACGCACCTCAAGACCTGGTTTAACTGGATGGACAACATCAGGTACTGGGCCACAATAGGTCGCTTCTGAGGCAGCTGGTAGAGCCATGTAGCGCAGAAAAGGCCCTTTGGCCCATCGAGTCTCCACCTGACAATATCTACCACTAAAGGAGCGCTAATCCCATTTTCCTGCATTCGCAGCTATTATTAACCTCAATGACAAGCATGTGACTGAGTTGTGTGCCTGTATGCTGGAAAAATCTTCATTACCTTGCAGTGGCGCAGTGGTATTGTCACTGGACTAGTAATCCCGAGGCCCAGGCTGTAACACTCTGGGGACCCGGGATCGAATCCCACCCCGGCAACTGGTGGAATTGAAATTTAGTCAATAAAATCTGGAATTGAATCTCATCTCAGGAACGGTGACCATTGACTGTCAGAAAAACCCATCTGGTTCATTAATAATGTCAGGTTTATTTATTAGTCATAAGTTGGCTTACATTAACACTACAATGAAGTCACTGTGAAAATCCCCTAGTCGCCACACTCCAGCGCCTGTACGGGAATTGAACCCACGCTGTTGGCATCGCTCTGCCATCCAGCCAACTGAGCTAAACTGACCCTTACGCGAATAGAGTGCAGAAAGGATTTACTGGGATGCTACCGGGACTTGATGGATTGAGTTATAAGGAGAGGCTGAATAGACTGGGACTTTTTTCTCTGGAGCGTAGAAGGCTTAGGGGTGACCTTGTAGAGGTCTATAAAATAATGAGGGGCATAGATCAGCTAGATAGTCAATATCTTTTCCCAAAGGTAGGGAAGTCTAAAACTAGAGGGCACAGGTTTAAGGTGAGAGGGGAGAGATACAAAAGTGTCCAGAGGGGCAATATTTTCACACAGCGGATGGTGAGTGTCTGGAACAAGCCGCCAGAGGTAGTAGTAGAAGCGGGTACAATTTTGTCCTTTAAAAAGCGTTTAGACAGTTACATGGGTAAGATGGGTGTAGAGGGATATGGGCCAAATGCGGGCAATTGGGACTAGCTTATGGGTTTGAAAAAAAGGACAGCATGGACAAGTTGGGTCGAAGGGCCTGTTTCCATGCTGTAAACCTCTCTGACTCTATGACCATTAGGTGGCAGTGTCGCTCCACCGACACCTTTCTCAGCGGACCTGTGATTCTGGTGATGTGGGTGAAACCATTCTCAGGGCTTCCTAACGTCCCCCTTCGATAAAAATGGTGAAGGCTAAAATGTAGACGCAATGTGTTTGGTTATAGTGCACAGAATCAGGCCTTTTGACCCATCTAGGCCTGTGATGCACGAGTTTCCCCTCAACTCTGAACGAGTCGAATCCTTACCAATTCAATTTTTTTGGGGGGATAATCTGAAACCTTCTCCTCTGGAGCCTGGAGAGAGCGAGTGAGCACTCAGGGTCTGATCTGTACCACATGTTAGACCCTGTCGCTGCCGTCATACCAAGGTGGCGACTGATTTTAGTCTGTCAGTGAAAGCCCACATCACGAGAGAGAATTTTTATTAAATAAACCAAGTATCCTGTCTGTTCTACCACTTGTCCTTTGAATATTTTTGTGTTTGACCCAGATTTCTCTGCTCCTGCAATCCCCTCAGAAACTTTTATCTTTAAAACTCTTATTTTGCAATGTGTTGAATTCAGCCTCTTTCTCAAGTGTTGACGCCCGGTATCTGCCTTCCTTGCAGGGATTGGTGTATTTCCCGGCAGCTGTGGTGGGGTCACCGTACCCCGGCGTACTTCGTAACAGTGAACGACCCCTCTGTCCCCGCCGGAGAGGTAAGGGCCCCGGGGAAAGTGTCGCCACCACTCACGAACCTCAGGATGTCCCAAAGTGCTTTGCAGCCAGAGATCCGTTTGAAGTGTGGTCACTGTTGCAGGGAAGGCAATCGTAGAATCCCTGCAGTGCAGGAGGAGGCCATTCAGCCCATTGAGTCTGCACCGACTCTACTGCAGAGCATCGTACCTAGGCCCACCCACCCCATCCCTGTAATCCCACTCATTTATCCCACAATCCCACCCAACTGGCACATCTTTGGACACCAAGGGAGAATTTAGCATGGCCAATGCACCTAGCCAGCATGTCTTTCAGACTGTGGGAGGCAACCGGAGCATCCGGAAGAAACAATGCAGACGCGGGGGGAAAATGTGCAGAGTCCACACGGACAGTCACCCAAGACCGGAATCGAACCCAGGTTCTTGCAGGCAGCAGTGCTAACCACTGTGCTGCTGTGAAATGCGACAACTGATTTGTGCACAGCAAGCTCCCACAAACCGGTGTAACCACAGCCAGATAATCTTGTCTTTTTTTGTGTGTGATTTTGATTGAAGGGTAAATATTGGCTCCCAGCCCCACCAGGGGAGAACTCCCCTGCCCTTCTGCCAAGTAGCATTGTGAGATCTTTGATATCCAGTTGAGAGGGCAGGTGGAGCCTCAGATCACTGGCTTATCCGAAAGATGGCGGTGCCATATCTGGAGCCATCTTTATCGTCAGTAATGGTTGGGATTCTTGCAAATGCAGTTCTTGCACTTTGGAAGGAGTAATTTGATAAGGAAGTAAACTCTGAAAGGTCTGACACTGGGAAGTTCCAAAGAACAAAGGGAACTTGGTGTGTTTGTCCATAGATCTCTGACGGTGGAAAGGCAGGTTAATAGGGTGGTGAAAAAGGCAGATGGCACATTCGCCTTTATCAATCGGGATATAGATTACAAAAGCAGGGAGGTCATGGTGGAGTTGTATAAAACTTTGGTGAGGCCACAGCTGGAGTACTGTGCGCAGTTCTGGTCGCCACATTATAGGAAGGATGTGATTGCACTGGAGGGGATCCAGAGGAGATTCACCAGGATGCTGCCTGGGATGGAACATTTAAGTTATAAAGAGAGGTTGATAGGCTTGGGTTGTTTTCTCTGGAGCAGAGAAGACTGAGGGGGCGACCTGATTGAGGTGAACAAGATTATGAGGGACATGGACAGGGTGGATAGGGAGCAGCTGTTCCCCTTAGCTGAACAGTCAGTTATGAGGGGACACAAGTTAAAAGCGAGGGGTGGGAGGTTTAGGGGGGAATTTGAGGAAAAGCTTTTTGTACCCAGAGGGTGGTGAGGGTCTGGAATGCGCTGCCTGGGAGGGTGGTGGAGGCGGGATGCCTCACATCCTTTAAAAAGTACCTGCATGAGCACTTGGCACGTCATAACATTCAGGGCTATGGGCCACGTGCTGGCGAGTGGGATTAGGTGGGCAAGTCAGGGCTTTTCATGCATTGGTGCAGACTCGATGGGCCGAAGGGCCTCTCCTGCTCTGTAGTATTCTGTGAAGTGACAAACCATCTCACCCTTCATCCAAACAGATTTGGAGCAGGATTTGGCCACTCGGCCGGCACAGAGACGATGGGCCGAAGGGGCTCCTCCTGTGCTGTAAAACCCAGTGACGAATAAGATGACATCCCGCTCCTCTGAAAGGGTTGATGGAGTCAGGACAGAGACACCAGTCCCTGTGGTGGGGGAGTCCAGATCAAAGGGGGCAGGAGGTTAAAACTGAAGCCAACTTGTTCAGGGGTAAAGTCAGGGACACCGGAAAGGGCAGTGGAAATCTGGAACACTCGCACAAACAGAGGGAATAGCGCTCGGAAAAACGGGGCTTGGGTGGGACAGTAAGAAAACACTGAAGCCACAATTGGACTGTGTTTGCTCACCGTACGGTCACTGACAGCACCAACAATAGGTCACTTTCAACATCAGCCGTTAGGAAACAGCAGGGACAGGCGAGAGGGGCTGAATGGCCTCCCCGTCAGACAGACAGAGAGGGGCTGAATGGCCTCCCCGTCAGGACAGGTGAGAGGGGCTGAATGGCCTCCCCGTCAGACAGACAGAGAGAGGGGCTGAATGGCCTCCCCATCAGGACAGGTGAGAGGGGCTGAATGGCCTCCCCGGCAGGACAGACAGAGGGGCTGAATGGCCTCCCCGTCGGACAGACAGAGGGGCTGAATGGCCTCCCCGTCGGACAGACAGAGGGGCTGAATGGCCTCCCCGTCGGACAGACAGAGGGGCTGAATGGCCTCCCCGTCAGACAGAGGGGCTGAATGGCCTCCCCGGCAGGACAGACAGAGGGGCTGAATGGCCTCCCCGTCGGACAGACAGAGGGGCTGAATGGCCTCTCTGCCTCCCCCCACTCCCCCTGTCCCGCTTCCTCTGTGCCTCCGGTGGTTGCAGTTGGACTAAAATCCGCACCCTCTCTTTCCGCCTAGGACGCAGACGGGACTTACTGGGTGAGCGGCCAGACGGAGGAGATTGCCAGACAGAAGGCAGCCAAGAAATTCAACGTCTCTCCAGACCAGATCTCGCTCCGACAAGGTGAGCGGCGTGTCCTTTCCCAGTGCCTTCGGCTGCCATAGGAACCATCGGAATTCGGAGCAGGAGTAGGCCATTCGGCCCCTTGCACCTACTCCCCCATTCGATAAGACCATGGCTGACCTGATTGTAACCTCACATTCCCGACTGCAACCCCCCACACACCCCTCCTCCCCTCCACCCCACCTCGACTCCCACATTTATCCAAATCCTCTCTGTCTCTGCCTCAGTTTCCAGCCTCCAGACGTCCACACAACAGCGACCCGCCGAAAAGAGTCTCCCTTCCAGCGGTGCTGACCCCTTATTTTTGGCCCCTGGTTCTAGCCCCCTCACATCAATGGCAAACATCCTCCCAGCAGCCACCCTCACTGTCTGTGCGGAGTCTGCACGTTCTCCTCTTTGTTTAACTGGAGTGAGAGTGGGGGAGAGAGTCTTAGCAGGAGTGCTGAGAGTAAGCTAAGAAGTGATTTAATTATTCATTTATTCATTTAAGGGTATTCCTAGTATATTTCGCGGGCTTTTTTCAGGGTTTTGAATTGAGGAAGTGAGGTCAGCTGAAGGGGATTCTGGGAGGTTGAGTCTTAGTATAAAAGGCAGTTACTTGGGGGGTTCGTCGGGAGCATTAAAAGCCGTCTGCACTATACAACGGGCAGCGTCGGGAGCGGGCAGTGGAGTGAGTGGGGAGCAGAGTGTGCATTATAAGGGCTTTGGCTCACAGGGCTTGGGCTGAAAGGGCAAGGCAAGGCTAGTTATTTTTTACCCAACCCTATAAAGGATAAGGGCAGGTATGAGTGATCGGCCAGTTCAGTGCTTCCGATGTGGGATGTGGGAGTTTCTGCAAACACCGAGCTTCCCAGAGGTTCACATAAGTGCCAGGTGCGTGGAACTGCAGCTCTTGAGAGACCGTGTTAGGGAACTGGAGCTGCAGATCGCTGACCTTAGCCTAATCAGGGAAAATGGGAGAAAAATTGACAGCAGTTATAGGCAACTATTTACACCGGGGCATCGGGAGAATGACACGTGGGTCACAGTTAGGAGGAGTAAAGGGCAGAAGGGTAAAGTACAAGGGAGGTCTCCAGAGGTGTCTCAAAATAGGAAGGGCTTGGTGACAGGTGTGAGAGGGGAGGGGAGTGGACAGTTAGAAGAAGGGTCACCTGTGGTTGTCCCACTCCAAAACAGGTATATTGTTTTAGATAGTGTGGGGGAGTGTGCCTCTCCAGGGGTAAGACACAGTGACCAGGTCACTGGCACACAGTCAGGCTCTGTGGCCCGGAAAGGGAAGAGAGGGGTTAGGAGAGCGATAGTGGTGGGGGATGCGTCAGTTAGAGGCACAGACAGGCGATTCTGTGGGGGCGAACGGGACTCCAGGATGGTAGTCTGCCTACCTGGTGCTGGGGTCACGGATGTCTCCGAGCGGATAGGAGGCATTTTAAAAGGGGAAGATAAAGAAACGGATGTCATTATACACATTGGTGGAAATGACGTAGATAGGAAGAGTAGGGGGGTCCTAAGGGAGCAATTCAGGGAGTTGGGAAATAGGTTAAAAAGTAGGGTCACTAGGGTGGCCATCTCTGGGCTGCTCCCAATGCCTCGTGCCAGTGAGGATAAGAATAGGGAGTTGGTTCAAATGAATGCCTGGCTAAAGGACTGGTCCAGGAGGGAGGGCTTTATTTTCATAGACCAATGGGAGGTTTTCAGGAGAGGATGGCACCTGTACAAGAGGGAGGGGTCACAACTAAGTTGGAAGGGCACAAATATCCTGGCTGGGAGCTTTGCTAATGCAGTTCGGGGGGGTTTAAACTAGTATGGCAGGGGGGTGGGGATCAAACTATTAGGTCTATAAGTGTGGTGGCTGGGGACGAGCTTGGGGCTGGGACAAGGCTGGCAAAGAAGAAGAGCACTCTGGGGGAGGACGACCTCACTGAGCCTGGGGGTCTGGAGTGCTTATACTTCAATGCAAGGAGCGTAGCAGGTAAAACAGACGAACTTGGGGCCTTAATGCGCACGAGGAATTTGGATGTGGTTGCGGTGACGGAGACTTGGTTGAAAGAGGGACAGGACTGGCAGCTGAATATTCCAGGGTACAAGTGTTTTAGGCGAGACAGAGGAGGGGCCAAAAGAGGTGGGGGAGTAGCGGTATTGGTTGGAGAGCATATTACAGCGGTGCAGAGGGAGGACAATTCGGAGGAGTCGTGTAGCGAGTCACTCTGGGTGGAGCTTAGAAACAGGAAAGGCGCAGTCACTATGTTGGGGGTGTACTACAGGCCCCCCAACAGCCCAAGGGAAGTGGAAGAATGGATATGTCAGGAGATACTGGATAGGTGCAGGAAATATAGGGTTGTTGTAGTGGGAGACTTCAATTTCCCTGGTATAGACTGGAAATCGCTGAGGGCAGGGACTCTGGATGGTGAGGCATTTGTAAAATGTGTACAGGAGGGTTCGTTGGAACAATATGTGGACAGCCCAACTAGAGAGGGGGCTATACTGGACCTGGTGCTGGGGAATGAGCCCGGTCAGGTCTTCAAAGTTTTGGTCGGGGAACATGTGGCAAATAGTGACCACAATTCTGTTAGCTTTAGGATAGTGATGGAAAAGGATGAGTGGTGTCCCAAGGGTAAGGTGTTGGATTGGGGGAAGGCTAACTTTAGTGGGATCAGGCAGAAATTGGCAGCTCTTGATTGGGAGAGGCTGTTTGAGGGTAAATCCACATCTGGTATGTGGCAGTCTTTTAAGGAACGGTTGTTAGGGCTACAGGACAAGCATGTGCCTGTAAAAAAGAAGGATAGGAAGGGTAGGATTAGAGAACCGTGGATAACCAGGGAAATTGAGGGACTGGTCAAAAAGAAAAGAGAGGCGTATGTTAGGTCCAAGCAGCTAAAGACGGAGGGAGCTCTGGAGGAGTATAATGAAAGTAGGAAAATACTCAAACAGGGAATTAGAAGAGCAAAAAGGGGTCACGAAATGTTCTTGGCAGACAGGATTAAGGAGAATCCCAAGGCATTTTATTCATACGTTAGGAACAAAAGGGTTGTCAGGGAAAAAATCGGACCTCTCAGGGACAAAAGTGGGGACTTATGCTTGGAGCCCAAAGAGGTAGGGGAGATCCTAAATGAATACTTTGCGTCGGTATTCACTAAGGAGAGGGATGTGTTGACTGGGAGTGTCTCGGAGGGGAGTGTTGAACCGTTGGAGAAAATCTCCATTACAAAGGAGGAAGTGTTAGGTTTGTTAGAGAATATAAAGACTGACAAATCCCCAGGGCCTGATGGAATCTATCCAAGGCTGCTCAGGGAGACGAGAGGTGAAATCGTTGGGCCTCTGACGCAGATCTTTGTCTCGTCACTGGACACAGGTGAGGTCCCAGAGGATTGGAGGATAGCCAATGTGGTCCCGTTATTTAAGAAGGGTAGGCCGGTGAGCTTGACGTCCGTGGTGGGGAAGTTGTTGGAGAAGATTCTTAAAGATAGGATGTATGCGCATTTAGAAAGGAATAAACTCATTAACGATAGTCAACATGGTTTTGTGAGAGGGAGGTCATGCCTCACGAACCTGGTGGTGTTTTTTGAAGAAGTGACCAAAATGGTTGACGAAGGAAGGGCCGTGGATGTTGTCTATATGGACTTTAGTAAAGCGTTTGACAAAGTCCCTCATGGTAGGCTAGTGAAAAAGGTTGGATCCCATGGGATAAAGGGGGAGGTGGCTAGATGGGTGGAGAACTGGCTTGGTCATAGAAGTCATGATGTGGAGATGCCGGCGTTGGACTGGGGTAAACACAGTAAGAAGTTTAACAACACCAGGTTAAAGTCCAACAGGTTTATTTGGTAGCAAAAGCCACACAAGCTTTCGAGGCTCTGAGCCCCTTCTTCAGGTGAGTGGGAATTCTGTTCACAAACAGAACTTATAAGACACAGACTCAATTTACATGAATAATGGTTGGAATGCGAATACTTACAACTAATCCAGTCTTTAAGAAACAAAACAATGTGAGTGGAGAGAGCATCAAGACAGGCTAAAAAGATGTGTATTGTCTCCAGACAAGACAGCCAGTGAAACTCTGCAGGTCCACGCAACTGTGGGAGTTACAAATAGTGTGACATAAATTCTGATTCTAGGATCGCATGATAAAGACTCAGGAGGAAAAAAGCAGAAATATTTATGTGAAATAGTGTGACATAAACCCAATATCCCGGTTGAGGCCGTCCTTGTGTGTGCGGAACCTGGCTATCAGTTTCTGCTCCGCGACTGCGCTGTCGTGTGTCGCGAAGGCCGCCTTGGAGAACGCTTACCCGAATATCAGAGGCCGAATGCCCGTGACCGCTGAAGTGCTCCCCAACAGGAAGAGAACAGTCTTGCCTGGTGATTGTCGAGCGGTGTTCATTCATCCGTTGTCGCAGCGTCTGCATAGTTTCCCCAATGTACCATGCCTCGGGACATCCTTTCTTGCAGCGTATCAGGTAGACAACGTTGGCCGAGTTGCAAGAGTATGTACCGTGTACCTGGTGGATGGTGTTCTCACGTGAGATGATGGCATCTGTGTCGATGATCCGGCACGTCTTGCAGAGGTTGCTGTGGCAGGGTTGTGTGGTGTCTTGGTCACTGTTCTCCTGAAGGCTGGGTAGTTTGCTGCGGACAATGGTCTGTTTGAGGTTGTGCGGTTGTTTGAAGGCAAGAAGTGGGGGTGTGGGGATGGCCTTGGCGAGATGTTCGTCTTCATCAATGACATGTTGAAGGCTCCGGAGGAGATGCCGTAGCTTCTCCGCTCCGGGGAAGTACTGGACAACGAAGGGTACTCTGTCCACTGTGTCCCGTGTTTGTCTTCTGAGGAGGTCGGTGCGGTTTTTCGCTGTGGCGCGTTGGAACTGTTGATCAATGAGTCTAGCGCCATATCCTGTTCTTATGAGGGCATCTTTCAGCGTCTGGAGGTGTCTGTTGCGATCCTCCTCATCCGAGCAGATCCTGTGTATACGGAGGGCTTGTCCGTAGGGGATGGCTTCTTTAACGTGTTTAGGGTGGAAGCTGGAGAAGTGGAGCATCGTGAGGTTATCCGTGGGCTTGCGGTACAGTGAGGTGCTGAGGTGACCGTCCTTAATGGAGATGCGCGTGTCCAAGAATGCAACCGATTCCGGAGAGTAGTCTATGGTGAGCCTGATGGTGGGATGGAACTTGTTGATGTCATCATAGAGTTGTTTCAGTGATTGTTCACCATGAGTCCAAAGGAAGAAAATGTCATCGATGTATCTAGTGTATAGCACCGGTTGAAGGTCCCGTGCGGTGAAGAAGTCTTGTTCGAACCTGTGCATGAAGATGTTGGCATATTGAGGTGCAAATTTGGTCCCCATGGCTGTTCCGTGTGTCTGGATGAAGAACTGGTTGTTGAAGGTGAAGATATTGTGGTCCAGGATGAAGCGGATGAGATGTAAAATTGCATCTGGAAACTGGCAGTTGTTGGCGCTGAGCACTGAGGCCGTTGCAGCAATGCCATCGTCATGGGGGATGCTGGTGTAGAGTGCTGAGACATCCATTGTGACGAGGAGCGCTCCTGGTTCAACTGCTCCATGTGTGCCGAGTTTCTGTAGGAAGTCCGTCGTGTCGCGACAAAAGCTGGGGGTTCTTTGTACAATGGGTTTCAGGATGCCCTCGACATAGCCGGAGAGGTTCTCGCACAGGGTCCCATTGCCCGATACGATGGGACGGCCGGGTGTGTTTGCCTTGTGTATCTTCGGGAGGCAGTAGAGATCTCCAACGCGGGGAGTACGTGGGATGAGAGCACGGAGGGTGTTCTGAAGGTCCGGATCAAAGGTCTTGATCAGAGTGTTGAGTTGACGGGTGTGTTCTTTGGTCGGATCTGCAGGTAACTGTCTGTAGTGTTCCTCGTTGTTGAGTTGTCGGTACACTTCTTTGCAGTAATCCGTTCTGTTCAGTATGACGATGGCCCCTCCTTTGTCTGCTGGTTTGATGACGCTGCGACAACGGATGAATGAACACCGCTCGACAATCACCAGGCAAGACTGTTCTCTTCCTGTTGGGGAGCACTTCAGCGGTCACGGGCATTCGGCCTCTGATATTCGGGTAAGCGTTCTCCAAGGCGGCCTTCGCGACACACGACAGCGCAGAGTCGCGGAGCAGAAACTGATAGCCAGGTTCCGCACACACAAGGACGGCCTCAACCGGGATATTGGGTTTATGTCACACTATTTCACATAAATATTTCTGCTTTTTTCCTCCTGAGTCTTTATCATGCGATCCTAGAATCAGAATTTATGTCACACTATTTGTAACTCCCACAGTTGCGTGGACCTGCAGAGTTTCACTGGCTGTCTTGTCTGGAGACAATACACATCTTTTTAGCCTGTCTTGATGCTCTCTCCACTCCCATTGTTTTGTTTCTTAAAGACTGGATTAGTTGTAAGTATTCGCATTCCAACCATTATTCATGTAAATTGAGTCTGTGTCTTATAAGTTCTGTTTGTGAACAGAATTCCCACTCACCTGAAGAAGGGGCTCAGAGCCTCGAAAGCTTGTGTGGCTTTTGCTACCAAATAAACCTGTTGGACTTTAACCTGGTGTTGTTAAACTTCTTACTTGGTCATAGAAGACAGAGGGTGGTAGTGGAAGGGTCTTTTTCCGGCTGGAGGCCTGTGACTAGTGGTGTACCGCAGGGCTCTGTATTGGGACCTCTGCTGTTTGTGATTTATATAAATGATCTGGAAGAAGGAGTAACTGGGGTGATCAGTAAGTTTGCGGACGACACAAAACTGGCAGGACTTGCAGATAGTGAGGAACATTGTCAGAGGCTACAGAAGGATATAGATAGGCTGGAAATTTGGGCAAGGAAATGGCAGATGGAGTTCAATCCTGATAAATGCGAAGTGATGCATTTTGGTGGGAATAATGTAGGGAGGAGCTACACGATAAATGGAAGAACCATAAAGGGTGTAGAGACGCAGAGGGACCTGGGTGTGCAAGTCCACAGATCTTTGAAGGTGACGTCACAGGTGGAGAAGGTGGTGAAGAAGGCATATGGCATGCTTGCCTTTATAGGACGGGGCATAGAGTATAAAAGTTGGGGTCTGATGTTGCAGATGTATAGAACGTTGGTTCGGCCGCATTTGGAATACTGCGTCCAGTTCTGGTCGCCACACTACCAGAAGGACGTGGAGGCTTTGGAGAGAGTACAGAGGAGGTTTACCAGGATGTTGCCTGGTATGGAGGGGCTTGGTTATGAGGAGAGATTGGGGAAACTGGGGTTGTTCTCCTTGGAAAGACGGAGGATGAGGGGAGACTTAATAGAGGTGTATAAAATTATGAAAGGCATAGATAGGGTGAACGGTGGGAAGCTTTTCCCCGGGTCGGTGGTGACGTTCACGAGGGGTCATAGGTTCAAGGTGAAGGGGGGGAGGTTTAACACAGATATCAGAAGGACATATTTCACACAGAGGGTCGTGGGGGCCTGGAATGTGTTGCCGGGCAAGGTGGTGGAGGCGGACACACTGGGAACGTTTAAGACTTATCTGGACAGCTATATGAACGGAGTGGGAATGGAGGGATACAAAAGAGTGGTCTAGTTTGGACCAGGGAGCGGCGCGGGCTAATTGTTCCTGGTTTCTCGTTTCAAGGCTTCATTCTACGATCATCTTGCTGGTGCCAGTACAGAGTGAGACTGCGGATAGTTGGGAACCTGTCTCGGGGGCAGGGAATTCATATGGTGTTCGTGGAAGTGGAAATGACTAGGGTTGGGAAGCATTTTCCGATCGGGGCCATTGTGATCTCCTGGACTCGTTTCGATCGCCTCAGGGGGTCGGAGAGGAATTTCCCAGATTTTTTTTTTTCCCCATATTGGCCCTGGGGTTTTTCACTCTGGGTTTTCGCCTCTCCCTGGAGATCACATGGTCTGGAATGGGGGGGTGGGGGTGAGTTAATAGGTTGTAATGAACAAAGCATCGTAGCTGTGAGGGACAGCTCGGTGGATAGGATATTGGTATGTAGATAGGCTGGAAAATTGGGCGGGGATCCTGGATTCAGGATTCAATCCTGGACCGGGGAGCGGCGCGGGCTTGGAGGGCCGAAGGGCCTGTTCCTGTGCTGTATTGTTCTTTGTTCTTTGTTCTTTGTCTGCGTGGGTTTCCTCCGGGTGCTCCGGTTTCCTCCCACAGTCTGAAAGATGTGCTGGTTAGGTGCATTGGCCGTGCTAAATTCTCCCTCAGTGTACCCGAACAGGTGCCAGAGTGTGGCGACTGGGAAATTTTCACAGTAACTTCATTGCAGTGTTAATGTAAGCCTTCCTTGTGACTAATAAATAAACTTTAAAAACAAAGCTGTGCAGTGTGGTCCCGGTGTGGTCTCACTGAGCCCTGTATGGCTACGGCAAAACTTCCCAACCTTTATATTCCATTCCCCTGGCGATAAACACCAACCTTCCATTTGCCTCCCCAACCACTTGCTGCACCTGAACACTATCTCGCTGGGCACCGACGTTCTGCTCTCCCACCGTCTCCCGTAAGCTCCTCACGTTTCGAGAATTGAAAACTAAATGAGTGAAGTTAAAAGAGGAGGTGCAATAATTGAGGTCCGCCCCCTTGGAGTTCACAGAAGGAACGTCTTAACCAAATCTAACCCAACTGTTCACAGGACACCCCATTCCACCGTTGACCCTTGGTCTATTTATACATTTTGACCTCCTGAACTCTCCCCTCCCCCACCCCTCCCACCCGCCAGTGGGTTCCCACCCCACTCCCATTGCTAATACCTGTGGGGAAAGGAGTTTCCCGCATTGATGGAGTGCTCTCCACAACCTCTGGCAGTATACCATGCACACATTCCAATGATGGATTATTTGATGTAACTGTGGGCGAGATGGTGGCGTAGCGGTATTATCACTGGACTAGTAATCCAGAGGCTGGTGCTCTGGGGGACACGGAGTTCAAATCCCACCACGGCAGCTGGTGGAATTTAACTCAAGTTCAGTAAAATCTGGAATTGAAAGCTAGTCTCAATAACGGTGAAAACTATCATCGATTGTCGGAAAAAACCCATCTGGTTCACTAATGTCCTTTAGAGAAGGAAATCTGCCGTCCTTACCTGGTCTGGCCTACATGTGACTCCAGAGTCACATGTCGACACTTAACTGCCCTCTGAAACGAGACACTCAGTTTCAAACTTTATTTATTAGTGTCACAAGTCGGCTTACATTAACACTGCAATGAAGTTACTGTGAAAATCCCCGAGTCGCCACACTCCGGCGCCTGTTCGGGTACACTGAGGGAGAATTTAGCACGGACAATGTACCCTAACCAGCACATCTTTCGGACTGTGGGAAGAAACTGGAGCACCCGGAGGAAACCCACGCAGACATGGGGAGAATGTGCAGACTCTGCACGGACAGTGACCCAAGTTGGGAATCGAATCCGGGTCCCTGGCGCTGTGAGGCAGCAGTGTTAACCACTGTGCCACTCTGTTGGCCAGATTGCCTGTTTCTGGGTCGTAAATGCGACGTCATCCCAGTTATGTGGGTCAAACCACATGTGTTGTGCTTTACCTCACGTTTGTTGTATGTTTTGTCATTCCTTTGTCTGACAGATGAGGATGTTCTGGATACCTGGTTCTCTTCTGGTTTGTTCCCTTTCTCCATCTTCGGGTGGCCGAATCAGGTGAGTCCGTGAGGAAGAAAATAAATTGGGGCGTGAAAACTCATTTTCCCAATTGTCGATATGGATACCAAGAAATCTGGGTGCCCGTGTGTACCAGTCATCACCAGCGAACGCCCAGTTCCAGTGCTTAATGGAAAGTCACCCAAATATTCCAATAGTATTAGAATACAAAAGAGGCGGTTTTAATACTGTGGCTACAAGAGCAGGTCAGAGGAATTCTGCAGTGAGGAACTCGCCTCCTGACTCCCCCAAAGCCTGTCCACCATCTACAAGGCACAAGTCAGCAGTGTGAGAAAGAACATTAAAAATAGAACATAGAACATCACAGCGCAGTACAGGCCCTTCGGCCCTCGATGTTGCGCCGACCAGTGAAACCAATCTAAAGCCCCTCTAATCTACACTATTCCAATATTATCCATGTGTTTATCCAATAACCATTTGAATGCTCTTAATGTTGGCGAGTCCACTACTGCTGCAGGCAGGGCATTCCACGCCCTTACTACTCTCTGAGTAAAGAACCTACCTCTAACATCTGTCCTATATCTCTCACCCCTCAATTTAAAGCTATGTCCCCTCGTGTTAGCCATCACCATCCGAGGAAAAAGGCTCTCACTATCCACCCTATCTAATCCTCTGATCATCTTGTATGCCTCTATTAAGTCACCTCTTAACCTTCTTCTCTCTAATGAAAACAACCTCAAGTCCCTCAGCCTTTCCTCATACGATTTTCCCACCATACCAGGCAACATCCTGGTAAATCTCCTCTGCACCCTTTCCAACGCTTCCACATCTTTTCTATAATGCGGCGACCAGAACTGTACGCAATACTCCAAGTGCGGCCGCACCAGAGTTTTGTACAGTTGCAACATGACCTCATGGCTCTGAAACTCAATCCCTCAACCAATAAAAGCTAACACACCGTACGCCTTCTTAACAACCCTATCAACCTGGGTGCCAACTTTCAGGGATCTATGCACATGGACACCCAGATCTCTCTGTTCATCCACACTACCAAGTATCTTACCATTAGCCCAGTACTCTGTAATCCTGTTACTCCTTCCAAAGTGAATCACCTCACACTTTTCTGCATTAAACTCCATTTGCCACTTCTCAGCCCAGCTCTGCAGCTTATCTATGTCCCTCTGTAACCTGCCACTTCCCTCCACACTGTCTACAACTCCACCGACTTTAGTGTTATCCGCAAATTTACTAATCCATCCTTCTATGCCCTCATCCAGCTCATTTATAAAAATGACAAATACATAAGAACTAGGATCGGGAGTAGGCCATTCGGCCCCTTGACCCTGCTCCGCCATTCAATAAGATCATGGCTGATCTTTTCATGGATTCAGCTCCACTTACCCGCCCGCTCACCCTTAATTCCTTTTCTGTTCAAAAATCTATTTATCCTTGCCTTAATAACATTCAATGAGGTAGCCTCAACTGTTTCAGCGGACAGGGAATTCCACAGATTCACAACCCTTTGTGTGAAGAAGTTCCTCCTCCTCAACTCAGTCCTAAATCTGCTTCCCCTTATTTTGAGGCTATGCCCCCTAGTTCTAGTTTCACCCGCCAGTGGAAACAACTTCCCTGCTTCTATCTTATCTATTCCCTGCATAATCTTATATGTTTCTATAAGATCCCCCCCGCCCCTCATTCTTCTAAATCCCAATGAGTATAGTCCCAGTCTACTCAGTCTCTCCCCATAAGCCAACCCCTCAACTCCAGAATCACCCCCTTCAGTGCCAGTATATCCTTTCTCAAGTAAGGAGACCAAAACTGTACACAGTACTCCAGGTGTGGCCTCACCAGCACCTTATACAGCTGCAACATAACCTCGCTGTTTTTAAACTCCATCCCTCTCGCAATGAAGGACAAAATTCCATTTGCCTTCTTAATTACCTGCTGCACCTGCAAACCAACTCCTTGAGATTCCTGCACAAGGACACCCAGGTCCCTCTGCACAGCAGCATGCTGCAATTTTTTACCATTTAAATAATCGTCCATTTTGCTGTTATTCCGACCAAAATGGTGACCTCATGTGGAATACTCCCCACTTCCCTGGATGGGTGCGGCTCCAGCAACACTCAAGAAGCTCGACACCATCCAGGACAAAGCAGCCCCGCTTGATTGGCACCCCATCCACAAACATTCACTCCCTCCACCCCCGACGCACAGTGACAGCCGTGTGTACCATCTACAAGATGCACTGCAGCAACTCACCAAGGCTCCTTAGGCAGCACCTTCCAGACCCACGCTTCCATCGAGAAGGACAAGGGCAGCAGATACCTGGGGACACCCCCACCTGGAGGTTCCCCTCCGAGTCACTCACCATCCCGACTTGGAAATATATCGGCCGTTCCTTCACTGTGGATAAATATCCTAGAGTTCCCTCCCTAACAGCACAGTGGGTGTACCTACAGCTCAGGGACTGCAGTGGGTTCAAGAAGGCGGTGACTCACCCACCACCTTCTCAAGGGGCAGTTAGGGATGGATAATGAATGCTGGGCCCGGCCAGTGACGTCCTATGAAAGCAAAGAGATAAAGAGTCGAACTCCAGACTGCCATTATTGGTCGTGGGAGCTGGGAGATTTTCCCTTCTGCCCCTCATCAGAAATAATGAACCCTGACCAATGAAGAGCAGATGAAGTGAAGCTGATAAAATGGGGGTTGGAAACATAGAAGATCAGAGCAGGAGGAGGCCATTCGGCCCTTCAAGCTTGCTCCACCATTCATCACCATCATGGCTGATCATCCAACACATTGCGTGTGTGAGTGTGTGCATGTACAAGTGCACGCGTGCGTGAGGGGGTGTGAGTGTGTGGGCGATAGTGCGCGGGCGATAGTGCGCGGGCAAGCCGACGCGAGCATGCCCACGTGTATGAGTGCGCGCGGGTGTGAGTGCGCACGAGAGAGTGAGAGTGTCATGCTGCTTTATCGGCTGTGGAATAACGCTGTGTATTTCCTCCCTGCAGACTGAGGATTTGAAAGCTTTCTACCCAGGCACGCTGCTCGAGACCGGCCACGATATCCTCTTCTTCTGGGTGGCCCGGATGGTGATGCTGGGCTTGAGGCTGACGGGACAGCTGCCTTTCAAAGAGGTACAGTGGGGCCCTGTTACCATCGACCTGCACACACTGGGCTGGGGAATATTGATTTGATTTATTATTGTCACATGTATTAACATACAGTTAAAAGTATTGTTTCTTGCGCGCTATTTAGACAAAGCATACCATTCATAGAGAAGGAAAGGAGAGAGTGCAGAATGTAGTGTTACAGTCATAGCTAGGGTGGAGAGAAAGATCAACTTAATGCAAGGTAGGTCCATTCAAAATTCTGATGGCAGCAGGGAAGAAGCTGTTCTTGAGTTGGTTGGGACGTGACCTCAGACTTTTATATCTTTTTCTCGATGGAAGAAGGTGGAAGAGAGAATGTCTGGGATGCGTGGGGTCCTTAATTATGCCTTTCCGAGGCAGCGGGAAGTGTAGACAGAGTCAATGGATGGGAGGCTGGTTTGCGTGATGGATTGGGCTACATTCAGACCTTTTGTAGTTTCTTGTGGTCTTGGGCAGAGCAGGGGCCCAGACCAAGCTGTGATACAACCAGAAAGAATGCTTTCTATGGTGCATCTGTAAAGGTTGGTGAGAGTCGTAGCTGACATGCCAAATTTCCTTAGTCTTATGAGAAAGTAGAGGCATTGGTGGGCTTTCTTAACTATAGTGTCAGCATGGGGGGCACCAGGACAGGTTGTTGGTGATCTGGACACCTAAAAACTTGAAGCTCTCGACCCTTTCTACTTTGTCCCCGTTGATGTAGACAGGGGCATGTTCTCCTTTACGCTTCCTGAAGTTGATGACAATCTCCTTCGTTCTGTTGACATTGAGGGAGAGATTATTGTTGCCGCACCAGTTCACCAGATTCTCTATCTCATTCCTGTACTCTGTCTCGTCATTGTTTGAGATCCGACCCACTATAGTGGTGTCGTCAGCAAACTTGAAAATTGAATTGGAGGGGAATTTGGCCGCACAGTCATAGGTGCATAAGGAGTACAGTAGGGGGCTGAGAACACAGCCTTGTGGGGCATATTAATGGATAACTGAGGCGCTCTGACTGAGCTGTTTCAGGGCAGGCAGGGCGAGACTGGATCCTTGTGCGGGGTGGGTCCCGGTGGAAGGTTGTGGGGTGGCGTGGGGGGGAATGCGTAAGGCTTCACATTTGAGCTGGCTTGTTTGGGTTGACCCCTGGAAGCAGACTTCACGCACAGGGCTGCGGAACTCTGGAATTCAGTCACGGACAGATACTGTTGAGGCCGGGACTGGGAGATTGTGTTGGGCAAGATCGGATCCAGGTTGGAGAAGATCAGACCAGCCGTGGGGTAGAGGGGTCGAGTAACCTGTTCACATTCATTTGTCCTGATTTTGTGGGATATTTAAAAATGCTCCCCGTGTCATCACTCGGCACAAATCCACTCAGAGAACAGGAACAGGCCCTTCGGCCCTCCAAGCCTACGCCAATCACATTGTCCTATCTCGACCAACCTCCTGTATCCCTCTATTCCCCTTCTGTTCATGGGTCATTCGAGTGGAATCAAGATTTTAAAAATATATAAGAAAGACGAAAGTAACTTCAAGAGAGCTTCCCAACCTCGGTACAGTCGAGTGACCTCTTCCCTCTCATTACCCAGTGCTCTTGTCTATTTCTCAGTGTCACAAGTAGGTTTACATTAACACCGCAATGAAGTTACTGAGAAAATCGCCTAGTCACCACACTCGGCGCCTGTTCGGGTTACACTGAGGGAGAATTTAGCACGGCCAATGCACTCTAACCAGCACGTCTTTCAGACTGTGGGAGGAAACCGGAGCACCCGGAGGAAACCCACGCAGACACGGGGAGAATGTGCAGACTCCGCACAGACAGTTACCCGAGGCTGGAATGGAACCCGGGTCCCTGGCGCTGTGAGGCGGCAGTGCTAACCACTGTGCCACTCACATGAGCTGAGATTATTTCCTGTGGTTGACTACGGTGTTTTTCTGTTTTCGATTGCTCAGGTCTACCTTCACGCCATCGTTCGCGATGCCCACGGCCGGAAGATGAGCAAATCCCTCGGAAACGTCATGATCCGCTTGATGTGATCTTCGGGATCACCCTCGAGGTAAGATCCTGTCAGTGTTTCCGAGATCGCTGCTGTCTCAGCATCGCCGAGGTCCCCACTTCAATGCTGCAGGTTCCAAAACCCATCGACCTGTCCACAGGGCGGCCAGGCGGCCGTCAAACTTTATTCCCATTGAACAAAGAGGAATTGAAACCGACACTGGGTGGCAACTTGGAACAGGAGATAATACATGAAATTCCGCACAAAACCTGACTGTATGTGTGTGCATCGTCATGTATGTGGGCATTGTCATGTATGTGTGTGCACGCATGTGTGTGCGCTAACGTGTATGTATGTGTGCATGCATCCTGTGTGTGTGCATGCGTCTTCTGCGTGCATGTGTATGCACTCACACGTGTATGTGCATGCGTCCTGTGTGTGTGCATGCGTGCATTCTTCCTCTTTGTGTGCATATGCGTGTGCATCCATCTTGTGTGTGTATGCATGTGTGTGTGTCCTGTGCGTCATGTGTGCATGTATGTGTGCGTGTGTGTTGGTGGGTTTGGGGGGGTGTGGTCTAAAATGTATGATGTGGTCATGTGATCGCCTCTCATTCTCCTGAAACCCAGGGCATGTCGGGCTTGCACACCCCTGAACATTTACATACGTGTATGTTTGTACGTACATGCGTGACTGAAATGTCTCCTGGTCGTGAGATCTGGCTTTGCGTTCGTGCCCTGCGCTGTCTGAGCGAGCGCACTCGGAGACCGGGCAAAAGGCTTTGCCAACACCTCCGGAACCAGCTCCAGATGAAGGGGGGAAAGTATTATTTTAGATTTCGTGCTGAGTCGGAACGAAGCTGGGCACCGCCCCCCCGTGCATCTGCAGCGTGACCGTGTGGTTTGAACAGCCGCCCTCGCTCATGTGGCCTTTTCTCTTTACTGTTTCCACAGGGTCTTCATGCTCAGCTCCTGGACGGTAACTTGGACCCCGTGGAGATCGAGCGAGCCAAGGCCGGCCAGGTAAATGTGGTGGGGGGGGGGGGGGGGGGGGGATCTGGAACTGGCTGCACCAGGGCCTGGTTAAAGTGAATAATCTGGATATATTGACGAGGAAGCTAGTGAGGTGGGCACGGTGGAAGAGAACGGGAGAATGGCTGATGAAGTAGTCCACACCGCGCACACTGGTGAATTATAAAGCACGTCACATTGAGACGTGACGGGTAAAGACAACCTTCGATAGATTCCAAAATGTTTACAGCACAGGAGGAGGCCATTCAGCCCATTGCGTCCACACTGGTCAACAAAGCATTGACTGCGCGTATTCCAGCGCTTGTTCTATAGCCCCTGGAGGTCACGGCAGCGCGAGTGAATATCTAAATACTTCTCCAACGTTACCAGAGTTTCTGCCTCGACCACCCTTTCAGGCAGCGAGTTCCAGACCCCCACCACCCTCTGAGTGAAAAAGTTTCTCTTCAAATAATAGCAAATTGGATTATTATCTAATTGGAAAGAAATTACAACATGCTGCTGTGCAGAGGGACCTGGGGGTCCTTGTGCATGAGACGCAAAAACCCAGTCTGCAGGTGCAACAGGTGATCAAGAAGGCAAATGGGATGTTGGCCTATATCGCAAGGGGGATAGAATATAAAAGCAGAGATGTCTTGCTGCATCTGTACAGGGCATTGGTGAGGTCGCAGCTGGAACACTGTGTGCAGAATTGGTCCCCTTATTTGCGGAAGGATATATTGGCCTTGGAGGGAGTGCAGAGAAGGTTCACCAGGTTGATACCAGAGATGAGGGGTGTTGATTATGAGGAGAGACTGAGCAGATTGGGTTTGTACTCGTTGGAATTTAGAAGGCTGAGGGGGGGATCTTATAGAGACCTATAAGATAATGAAGGGGCTGGATAGGGTAGAGGTGGAGAGATTCTTTCCACTTGGAAAGGAAGCTAGAACTAGAGGGCACAGCCTCAAAATAAAGGGGGGGTCAGTTTAGGACAGAGTTGAGGAGGAACTTCTTCTCTCAGAGGGTGGTGAATCTCTGGAATTCTCTGCCCACTGAAGAGGTGGAGGCTACCTCGTTGAATATGTTTAAATCACGGATAGATGGATTCCTGATCGGTAAGGGAATGAGGGGTTATAGGGATCAGGCGGGTAAGTGGAAATGATCCACTTCAGATCAGCCATGATCTTATTGAATGGCGGGGCAGGCTCGAGGGGCTAGATGGCCTACTCCTGCTCCTATTTCTTATGTTCTTAATCCCCTCTTAGCCTCCTATCTCTTACTCGATCTTCTGGTGAGAAAAAGTCTCTCCTTGTACACCAGATAATAGGGCACTTCCATGGCTGTAAAGCCCTTTGAGGGTTTATCCTGGGTCTGTGTAAGGTGCTATATAAATGCAGTATCTTTTTTTCCCCTGGTTAGAAATCGGATTATCCGGCTGGGATTCCGGAATGTGGGACGGACGCCCTGCGCTTTGCTCTGTGCGCCTACACATCTCAAGGTAAGACATCTGTGGAATTGCTGACGGAGACCCACTTCCCACCCCTTTCCCCGGAATCTCATCACAGAACCGGAGCAGTGACTTAGTCCGGGTGGGAAGCAGCTCACTCCCACTGTCACACCTGCAGTTACGCAGCTCATTCAGAATTGCCAAGCTCATAGTACAGCAGGGAGAGGCCGTTCAGCCCTTCTGATCCTCGCCAGCCCAGTCAGTCCCACCCCCTCCACTCTATCCCTGTAGCCTGACAGGTTTCTTACCTTCAGTCACTCATCCAGGTCCATTTCCCATTGAAGTCAGCCATTTTCACAGTAACTTGACTGCGGTGTTAATGTAAGCCTACTTGTGACACTAATAAATAAATTTTAAACTTTAACTTTAAACTTTCATGGAATCATAGAATCCCTACAGAGCAGGAGGTCTCCATCCGGCCCACCGACCCTGCTCCGCCGACAACCCCACCCGGGCCCTATCCCCGTAACCCCACGTATTATTCCTGCAAATTCAACTGCAAAATTCCCGGTTCCATTCCCGGCTTGGGTCACTGTCTGTGCGGAGTCTGCTCGTTTCCTCCCACAGTCCAAGGATGTGCAGGCGAGGTGGATTAGCCATGCTAAATTGCCCCTTCGTGTCCAAAGATGTCCAGGTTCGGGGGATTGGCCATGATCACTGCATGGGGTTATGGAGATAAGGCAGGGGGCTGGTCCTGGGTAAGATGCTCTATCAGAGAGTAGGTG
>NC_135808.1:425539-455539 GCF_964213995.1 Mustelus asterias | reverse complement strand
TGCGTGGCCCGGAATGTTCTATACACCTGCCTGGACGTAGCCCTCCGGCTCCTCAGCCCCTTCATGCCCTTTGTCACGGAGGAGCTGTACCAGAGGTTACCACGGCGATCAGCTCAGGACCCCCCCAGTGTCACTGTGAGCCCGTATCCTGAATGTGAAGAGGTACATTACTGTCTGTCTGTGCGTGCGTCTCTGTCTGTCTGTCTGTGCGTGCGCGTCTGTCTGTGCGTGCGTCTCTGTCTCTGTGCGTGCGTCTCTGTCTCTGTGCGTGCGTCTCTGTCTGTCTGTGCGTCTCTGTCTGTCTGTGCGTGCGTCTCTGTCCGGTGATGTCTCGCTCTCTCTCTCTGGGTCTCTCTCTCTCTCTCTCTGGGTCTCTCTCTGTCTTCTCTCTCTCTGTCTCTCTCTCTCTCTCTCTCTCTCCCTCTGGGTCTCTCCCTCTCTCTCTTTCTGTCTCTCTCTCTGGGTCTCTCTCTCTTTCTGTCTCTCTTTCACTCTCTCTCTGGGTCTCTCTCTCTCTCTCTCTGGGTCTCTCTCTCTCTCTGGGTCTCTCTCTCTCTCTCTGGGTCTCTCTCTCTCTCTGGGTCTCTCTCTCTCTCTCTGGGTCTCTCTCTCTCTCTCTCTGGGTCTCACTCTCTCTCTCTCTCTCTCTGGGTCTCACTCTCTGGGTCTCTCTCTCTCTCTCTGGGTCTCTCTCTCACTCTCTCTGGGTCTCTATCTCTGGATCGATCTCTCTCTCTCTCTCTTTCTGTCTCTCTCTCTCTCTCTGGGTCTCTCTCTCTCTCTCTGGGTCTCTCTCTCTCTGGGTCTCTCTGTCTCTCTCTGGGTCTCTCTCTCTCTCTCTCTCTGGGTCTCTCTCTCTCTCTCTCTCTCTCTGGGTCTCTCTCTGCGTCTCTCTCTCTCTGGGTCTCTCTCTCTCTCTCTCTGGGTCTCTCTCTCTCTGGGTCTCTCTCTCTCTCTCTCTCTCTCTGCGTCTCTCTCTCTCTGGGTCTCTCTCTCTCTCTCTCTCTGGGTCTCTCTCTCTCTCTCTGGGTCTCTCTCTCTCTCTCTCTCTGGGTCTTTCTCTCTCTCTCTCTCTCTGGGTCTCTCTCTCTCTCTCTCTGGGTCTCTCTCTCTCTCTCTCTCTCTGGGTCTTTCTCTCTCTCTCTCTCTGGGTCTCTCTCTCTCTCTCTCTGGGTCTCTCTCTCTCTCTCTCTCTCTGGGTCTCTCTCTCTCTTTCTCTCTCCATTCACTGATCAATGGCGATGTGGGGAAGTCCCACCAACAAGAGGTCACAGTGAGCAGCAAGTGAAGCATTGGGTGTCAGCCTGGTGCTCCCTGCACCGAGTCAGCATGGCAGCATTTTGAGTTGTTGTCTCTTTCTCGGCAGAGTTGTTGGCGGGATGAGGAACTGGACCGCAATGTGGAGTTTGTCATGTCGATCGTTCGTGCCATCCGCTCTCTGCGTGCTGACTATAATCTCACCAAGACCAAAGCAGATTGTAAGTCCTCTTCCCCGGGTTTGCTTGTGAGTGTGATAGAGCTTGTAGTGCAGTTACTCAATCCCCGGGCAGCAGGAGTGCGAAACCAGACACTAATACTTCTGTGGATAATAGACTTAGTTCCAGGATGCAGCATGACCCACATCTGCCTCTGAGCTGCAACCTTCATTTCCAGCGGTCTCCCTTTATACATGCTCAGTGTTACCTCTGGATTGAACATTGTGCAGCACGGTGACGCGGTGATTAGCACTGCTCCCTCACAGCACCAGGGACCCGGGTTCACTGCTCCCTCACAGGGCCAGGGACCCGGGTTCACTGCTCCCTCACAGGGCCAGGGACCCGGGTTCACTGCTGCCTCACAGCGCCAGGGACCCGGGTTCACTGCTGCCTCACAGTGCCAGGGACCCGGGTTCACTGCTGCCTCACAGCGCCAGGGACCCGGGTTCACTGCTGCCTCACAGCACCAGGGACCCGGGTTCACTGCTCCCTCACAGCGCCAGGGACCCGGGTTCACTGCTCCCTCACAGCGCCAGGGACCCGGGTTCACTGCTGCCTCACAGTGCCAGGGACCCGGGTTCACTGCTCCCTCACAGCGCCAGGGACCCGGGTTCACTGCTGCCTCACAGTGCCAGGGACCCGGGTTCACTGCTCCCTCACAGCGCCAGGGACCCGGGTTCACTGCTGCCTCACAGCGCCAGGGACCCGGGTTCACTGCTCCCTCACAGCGCCAGGGACCCGGGTTCACTGCTCCCTCACAGTGCCAGGGACCCGGGTTCACTGCTGCCTCCCAGCGCCAGGGACCCGGGTTCACTGCTGCCTCACAGCGCCAGGGACCCGGGTTCACTGCTGCCTCCCAGCGCCAGGGACCCGGGTTCACTGCTGCCTCACAGCGCCAGGGACCCGGGTTCACTGCTGCCTCACAGCGCCAGGGACCCGGGTTCACTGCTGCTTCACAGCGCCAGGGACCCGGGTTCACTGCTGCCTCACAGCGCCAGGGACCCGGGTTCACTGCTGCCTCACAGCGCCAGGGACCCGGGTTCACTGCTCCCTCACAGCGCCAGGGACCCGGGTTCACTGCTGCCTCACAGTGCCAGGGACCCGGGTTCACTGCTGCTTCACAGCGCCAGGGACCCGGGTTCACTGCTGCCTCACAGTGCCAGGGACCCGGGTTCACTGCTGCCTCACAGTGCCAGGGACCCGGGTTCACTGCTGCCTCACAGTGCCAGGGACCCGGGTTCACTGCTCCCTCACAGCGCCAGGGACCCGGGTTCACTGCTGCCTCACAGTGCCAGGGACCCGGGTTCACTGCTGCCTCACAGCGCCAGGGACCCGGGTTCACTGCTGCCTCACAGCGCCAGGGACCCGGGTTCACTGCTCCCTCACAGCGCCAGGGACCCGGGTTCACTGCTCCCTCACAGCGCCAGGGACCCGGGTTCACTGCTCCTTCACAGTGCCAGGGACCCGTGTTCACTGCTGCTTCACAGCGCCAGGGACCCGGGTTCACTGCTGCCTCACAGCGCCAGGGACCCGGGTTCACTGCTGCCTCACAGTGCCAGGGACCCGGGTTCACTGCTGCCTCACAGCGCCAGGGACCCGGGTTCACTGCTCCCTCACAGCACCAGGGACCCGGGTTCACTGCTGCCTCACAGTGCCAGGGACCCGGGTTCACTGCTCCCTCACAGCGCCAGGGACCCGGGTTCACTGCTGCCTCACAGCGCCAGGGACCCGGGTTCACTGCTCCCTCACAGCGCCAGGGACCCGGGTTCACTGCTCCCTCACAGTGCCAGGGACCCGGGTTCACTGCTGCCTCCCAGCGCCAGGGACCCGGGTTCACTGCTGCCTCACAGCGCCAGGGACCCGGGTTCACTGCTCCCTCACAGCGCCAGGGACCCGGGTTCACTGCTGCCTCACAGTGCCAGGGACCCGGGTTCACTGCTCCCTCACAGCGCCAGGGACCCGGGTTCACTGCTGCCTCACAGCGCCAGGGACCCGGGTTCACTGCTCCCTCACAGCGCCAGGGACCCGGGTTCACTGCTCCCTCACAGTGCCAGGGACCCGGGTTCACTGCTGCCTCCCAGCGCCAGGGACCCGGGTTCACTGCTGCCTCACAGCGCCAGGGACCCGGGTTCACTGCTGCCTCCCAGCGCCAGGGACCCGGGTTCA
Source organism: Mustelus asterias (assembly GCF_964213995.1). NCBI lineage: Eukaryota > Metazoa > Chordata > Chondrichthyes > Carcharhiniformes > Triakidae > Mustelus > Mustelus asterias. The sequence goes on along the minus strand of NC_135808.1, from coordinate 451,898 downwards.
CTGCTGCCTCACAGCGCCAGGGACCCGGGTTCACTGCTGCCTCACAGCGCCAGGGACCCGGGTTCACTGCTGCTTCACAGCGCCAGGGACCCGGGTTCACTGCTGCCTCACAGCGCCAGGGACCCGGGTTCACTGCTGCCTCACAGCGCCAGGGACCCGGGTTCACTGCTCCCTCACAGCGCCAGGGACCCGGGTTCACTGCTGCCTCACAGTGCCAGGGACCCGGGTTCACTGCTGCTTCACAGCGCCAGGGACCCGGGTTCACTGCTGCCTCACAGTGCCAGGGACCCGGGTTCACTGCTGCCTCACAGTGCCAGGGACCCGGGTTCACTGCTGCCTCACAGTGCCAGGGACCCGGGTTCACTGCTCCCTCACAGCGCCAGGGACCCGGGTTCACTGCTGCCTCACAGTGCCAGGGACCCGGGTTCACTGCTGCCTCACAGCGCCAGGGACCCGGGTTCACTGCTGCCTCACAGCGCCAGGGACCCGGGTTCACTGTTCCCTCACAGCGCCAGGGACCCGGGTTCACTGCTCCCTCACAGCGCCAGGGACCCGGGTTCACTGCTCCTTCACAGTGCCAGGGACCCGTGTTCACTGCTGCTTCACAGCGCCAGGGACCCGGGTTCACTGCTGCCTCACAGCGCCAGGGACCCGGGTTCACTGCTGCCTCACAGTGCCAGGGACCCGGGTTCACTGCTGCCTCACAGCGCCAGGGACCCGGGTTCACTGCTCCCTCACAGCACCAGGGACCCGGGTTCACTGCTGCCTCACAGTGCCAGGGACCCGGGTTCACTGCTCCCTCACAGCGCCAGGGACCCGGGTTCACTGCTGCCTCACAGCGCCAGGGACCCGGGTTCACTGCTCCCTCACAGCGCCAGGGACCCGGGTTCACTGCTCCCTCACAGTGCCAGGGACCCGGGTTCACTGCTGCCTCCCAGCGCCAGGGACCCGGGTTCACTGCTGCCTCACAGCGCCAGGGACCCGGGTTCACTGCTGCCTCCCAGCGCCAGGGACCCGGGTTCACTGCTGCCTCACAGCGCCAGGGACCCGGGTTCACTGCTGCCTCACAGCACCAGGGACCCGGGTTCACTGCTCCCTCACAGCGCCAGGGACCCGGGTTCACTGCTCCCTCACAGCGCCAGGGACCCGGGTTCACTGCTGCCTCACAGTGCCAGGGACCCGGGTTCACTGCTCCCTCACAGCGCCAGGGACCCGGGTTCACTGCTGCCTCACAGTGCCAGGGACCCGGGTTCACTGCTCCCTCACAGCGCCAGGGACCCGGGTTCACTGCTGCCTCACAGCGCCAGGGACCCGGGTTCACTGCTCCCTCACAGCGCCAGGGACCCGGGTTCACTGCTCCCTCACAGTGCCAGGGACCCGGGTTCACTGCTGCCTCCCAGCGCCAGGGACCCGGGTTCACTGCTGCCTCACAGCGCCAGGGACCCGGGTTCACTGCTGCCTCCCAGCGCCAGGGACCCGGGTTCACTGCTGCCTCACAGCGCCAGGGACCCGGGTTCACTGCTGCCTCACAGCGCCAGGGACCCGGGTTCACTGCTGCTTCACAGCGCCAGGGACCCGGGTTCACTGCTGCCTCACAGCGCCAGGGACCCGGGTTCACTGCTGCCTCACAGCGCCAGGGACCCGGGTTCACTGCTCCCTCACAGCGCCAGGGACCCGGGTTCACTGCTGCCTCACAGTGCCAGGGACCCGGGTTCACTGCTGCTTCACAGCGCCAGGGACCCGGGTTCACTGCTGCCTCACAGTGCCAGGGACCCGGGTTCACTGCTGCCTCACAGTGCCAGGGACCCGGGTTCACTGCTGCCTCACAGTGCCAGGGACCCGGGTTCACTGCTCCCTCACAGCGCCAGGGACCCGGGTTCACTGCTGCCTCACAGTGCCAGGGACCCGGGTTCACTGCTGCCTCACAGCGCCAGGGACCCGGGTTCACTGCTGCCTCACAGCGCCAGGGACCCGGGTTCACTGCTCCCTCACAGCGCCAGGGACCCGGGTTCACTGCTCCCTCACAGCGCCAGGGACCCGGGTTCACTGCTCCTTCACAGTGCCAGGGACCCGTGTTCACTGCTGCTTCACAGCGCCAGGGACCCGGGTTCACTGCTGCCTCACAGCGCCAGGGACCCGGGTTCACTGCTGCCTCACAGTGCCAGGGACCCGGGTTCACTGCTGCCTCACAGCGCCAGGGACCCGGGTTCACTGCTCCCTCACAGCACCAGGGACCCGGGTTCACTGCTGCCTCACAGCGCCAGGGACCCGGGTTCACTGCTCCCTCACAGCGCCAGGGACCCGGGTTCACTGCTGCCTCACAGCGCCAGGGACCCGGGTTCACTGCTCCCTCACAGCGCCAGGGACCCGGGTTCACTGCTCCCTCACAGTGCCAGGGACCCGGGTTCACTGCTGCCTCCCAGCGCCAGGGACCCGGGTTCACTGCTGCCTCACAGCGCCAGGGACCCGGGTTCACTGCTGCCTCCCAGCGCCAGGGACCCGGGTTCACTGCTGCCTCACAGCGCCAGGGACCCGGGTTCACTGCTGCCTCACAGCGCCAGGGACCCGGGTTCACTGCTGCTTCACAGCGCCAGGGACCCGGGTTCACTGCTGCCTCACAGCGCCAGGGACCCGGGTTCACTGCTGCCTCACAGCGCCAGGGACCCGGGTTCACTGCTCCCTCACAGCGCCAGGGACCCGGGTTCACTGCTGCCTCACAGCGCCAGGGACCCGGGTTCACTGCTGCTTCACAGCGCCAGGGACCCGGGTTCACTGCTGCCTCACAGCGCCAGGGACCCGGGTTCACTGCTGCCTCACAGTGCCAGGGACCCGGGTTCACTGCTGCCTCACAGTGCCAGGGACCCGGGTTCACTGCTGCCTCACAGTGCCAGGGACCCGGGTTCACTGCTCCCTCACAGCGCCAGGGACCCGGGTTCACTGCTGCCTCACAGTGCCAGGGACCCGGGTTCACTGCTGCCTCACAGCGCCAGGGACCCGGGTTCACTGCTGCCTCACAGCGCCAGGGACCCGGGTTCACTGCTCCCTCACAGCGCCAGGGACCCGGGTTCACTGCTCCCTCACAGCGCCAGGGACCCGGGTTCACTGCTCCTTCACAGTGCCAGGGACCCGTGTTCACTGCTGCTTCACAGCGCCAGGGACCCGGGTTCACTGCTGCCTCACAGTGCCAGGGACCCGTGTTCACTGCTGCTTCACAGCGCCAGGGACCCGGGTTCACTGCTGCCTCACAGTGCCAGGGACCCGGGTTCACTGCTGCCTCACAGCGCCAGGGACCCGGGTTCACTGCTGCCTCACAGCGCCAGGGACCCGGGTTCACTGCTGCCTCACAGCGCCAGGGACCCGGGTTCACTGCTCCCTCACAGCGCCAGGGACCCGGGTTCACTGCTGCCTCACAGTGCCAGGGACCCGGGTTCACTGCTGCTTCACAGCGCCAGGGACCCGGGTTCACTGCTGCCTCACAGTGCCAGGGACCCGGGTTCACTGCTGCTTCACAGCGCCAGGGACCCGGGTTCACTGCTGCCTCACAGTGCCAGGGACCCGGGTTCACTGCTGCCTCACAGTGCCAGGGACCCGGGTTCACTGCTGCCTCACAGCGCCAGGGACCCGGGTTCACTGCTGCCTCACAGCGCCAGGGACCCGGGTTCACTGCTGCCTCACAGTGCCAGGGACCCGGGTTCACTGCTCCCTCACAGCGCCAGGGACCCGGGTTCACTGCTGCCTCACAGCGCCAGGGACCCGGGTTCACTGCTGCCTCACAGTGCCAGGGACCCGGGTTCACTGCTCCCTCACAGCGCCAGGGACCCGGGTTCACTGCTGCCTCACAGTGCCAGGGACACGGGTTCACTGCTCCCTCACAGCGCCAGGGACCCGGGTTCACTGCTGCCTCACAGCACCAGGGACCCGGGTTCACTGCTGCCTCACAGCGCCAGGGACCCGGGTTCACTGCTGCCTCACAGTGCCAGGGACCCGGGTTCACTGCTGCCTCACAGCGCCAGGGACCCGGGTTCACTGCTGCCTCACAGCGCCAGGGACCCGGGTTCACTGCTGCCTCCCAGCGCCAGGGACCCGGGTTCACTGCTGCCTCACAGCGCCAGGGACCCGGGTTCACTGCTGCCTCCCAGCGCCAGGGACCCGGGTTCACTGCTGCCTCACAGCGCCAGGGACCCGGGTTCACTGCTGCCTCACAGCGCCAGGGACCCGGGTTCACTGCTGCTTCACAGCGCCAGGGACCCGGGTTCACTGCTGCCTCACAGCGCCAGGGACCCGGGTTCACTGCTGCCTCACAGCGCCAGGGACCCGGGTTCACTGCTCCCTCACAGCGCCAGGGACCCGGGTTCACTGCTGCCTCACAGTGCCAGGGACCCGGGTTCACTGCTGCTTCACAGCGCCAGGGACCCGGGTTCACTGCTGCCTCACAGTGCCAGGGACCCGGGTTCACTGCTGCCTCACAGTGCCAGGGACCCGGGTTCACTGCTGCCTCACAGTGCCAGGGACCCGGGTTCACTGCTCCCTCACAGCGCCAGGGACCCGGGTTCACTGCTGCCTCACAGTGCCAGGGACCCGGGTTCACTGCTGCCTCACAGCGCCAGGGACCCGGGTTCACTGCTGCCTCACAGCGCCAGGGACCCGGGTTCACTGCTCCCTCACAGCGCCAGGGACCCGGGTTCACTGCTCCCTCACAGCGCCAGGGACCCGGGTTCACTGCTCCTTCACAGTGCCAGGGACCCGTGTTCACTGCTGCTTCACAGCGCCAGGGACCCGGGTTCACTGCTGCCTCACAGCGCCAGGGACCCGGGTTCACTGCTGCCTCACAGTGCCAGGGACCCGGGTTCACTGCTGCCTCACAGCGCCAGGGACCCGGGTTCACTGCTGCCTCACAGCGCCAGGGACCCGGGTTCACTGCTGCCTCACAGCGCCAGGGACCCGCGTTCACTGCTCCCTCACAGCGCCAGGGACCCGGGTTCACTGCTGCCTCACAGTGCCAGGGACCCGGGTTCACTGCTGCTTCACAGCGCCAGGGACCCGGGTTCACTGCTGCCTCACAGTGCCAGGGACCCGGGTTCACTGCTGCTTCACAGCGCCAGGGACCCGGGTTCACTGCTGCCTCACAGTGCCAGGGACCCGGGTTCACTGCTGCCTCACAGTGCCAGGGACCCGGGTTCACTGCTGCCTCACAGCGCCAGGGACCCGGGTTCACTGCTGCCTCACAGCGCCAGGGACCCGGGTTCACTGCTGCCTCACAGTGCCAGGGACCCGGGTTCACTGCTCCCTCACAGCGCCAGGGTCCCGGGTTCACTGCTGCCTCACAGCGCCAGGGACCCGGGTTCACTGCTGCCTCACAGTGCCAGGGACCCGGGTTCACTGCTCCCTCACAGCGCCAGGGACCCGGGTTCACTGCTGCCTCACAGTGCCAGGGACACGGGTTCACTGCTCCCTCACAGCGCCAGGGACCCGGGTTCACTGCTGCCTCACAGCACCAGGGACCCGGGTTCACTGCTGCCTCACAGCGCCAGGGACCCGGGTTCACTGCTGCCTCACAGTGCCAGGGACCCGGGTTCACTGCTGCCTCACAGCGCCAGGGACCCGGGTTCACTGCTGCCTCACAGCGCCAGGGACCCGGGTTCACTGCTGCCTCACAGCGCCAGGGACCCGGGTTCACTGCTGCCTCACAGCGCCAGGGACCCGGGTTCACTGCTCCCTCACAGTGCCAGGGACCCGGGTTCACTGCTCCCTCACAGCGCCAGGGACCCGGGTTCACTGCTGCCTCACAGCGCCAGGGACCCGGGTTCACTGCTGCCTCACAGAGCCAGGGACCCGGGTTCACTGCTGCCTCACAGCGCCAGGGACCCGGGTTCACTGCTGCCTCACAGTGCCAGGCACCCGGGTTCACTGCTGCCTCACAGCGCCAGGGACCCGGGTTCACTGCTCCCTCACAGCGCCAGGGACCCGGGTTCACTGCTGCCTCACAGCGCCAGGGACCCGGGTTCACTGCTCCCTCACAGCGCCAGGGACCCGGGTTCAATGCTCCCTCACAGCGCCAGGGACCCGGGTTCACTGCTGCCTCACAGCGCCAGGGACCCGGGTTCACTGCTGCCTCACAGAGCCAGGGGCCCGGGTTCACTGCTGCCTCACAGCGCCTGGGACCCGGGTTCACTGCTGCCTCCCAGCGCCAGGGACCCGGGTTCACTGCTGCCTCCCAGCGCCAGGGACCCGGGTTCACTGCTGCCTCCCAGCGCCAGGGACCCGGGTTCACTGCTGCCTCACAGCGCCAGGGACCCGGGTTCACTGCTGCCTCACAGTGCCAGGGACCCGGGTTCACTGCTGCCTCACAGCGCCAGGGACCCGGGTTCACTGCTGCCTCACAGCGCCAGGGACCCGGGTTCACTGCTCCCTCACAGCGCCAGGGACCCGGGTTCACTGCTCCCTCACAGCGCCAGGGACCCGGGTTCACTGCTCCCTCACAGCGCCAGGGACCCGGGTTCACTGCTGCCTCCCAGCGCCAGGGACTCGGGTTCACTGCTACCTCACAGCGCCAGGGACCCGCGTTCACTGCTGTCTCACAGCGCCAGGGACCCGGGTTCACTGCTGCCTCACAGCGCCAGGGACCCGGGTTCACTGCTCCCTCACAGCGCCAGGGACCCGGGTTCACTGCTACCTCACAGCGCCAGGGACCCGGGTTCACTGCTGCCTCACAGCGCCAGGGACCCGGGTTCACTGCTCCCTCACAGCGCCAGGGACCCGGGTTCACTGCTGCCTCACAGCGCCAGGGACCCGGGTTCACTGCTCCCTCACAGCGCCAGGGACCCGGGTTCACTGCTCCCTCACAGCGCCAGGGACCCGGGTTCACTGCTCCCTCACAGCACCGGGGACCCGGGTTCACTGCCCCCTCACAGCGCCAGGGACCCGCGTTCACTGCTCCCTCACAGCGCCAGGGACCCGGGTTCACTGCTGCCTCACAGCGCCAGGGACCCGGGTTCACTGCTGCCTCACAGCGCCAGGGACCCGGGTTCACTGCTGCCTCACAGCGCCAGGGACCCGGGTTCACTGCTCCCTCACAGCGCCAGGGACCCGGGTTCACTACTGCCTCACAGCGCCAGGGACCCGGGTTCACTGCTGCCTCACAGCCCCAGGGACCCGGGTTCACTGCTGCCTCACAGCGCCACGGACCCGGGTTCACTGCTGTCTCACAGCGCCAGGGACCCGGGTTCACTGCTGCCTCACAGTGCCAGGGACCCGGGCTCACTGCTGCCTCACAGTGCCAGGGACCCGGGTTAACTGCTCCCTCACAGCGCCAGGGACCCGGGTTCACTGCTGCCTCACAGCGCCAGGGACCCGGGTTAACTGCTCCCTCACAGCGCCAGGGACCCGGGTTCACTGCTGCCTCACAGCGCCACGGACCCGGGTTCACTGCTGTCTCACAGCGCCAGGGACCCGGCTTCACTGCTGCCTCACAGCGCCAGGGACCCGGGCTCACTGCTGCCTCACAGCGCCAGGGACCCGGGTTCACTGCTGCCTCACAGCGCCAGGGACCCGGGTTCGATTCCCGGCTCGGGTCACTGTCCGCGTAGAGTTTGCACATTCTCCCCATGTCTGCGTGGGTTTCCTCCCACACTTCAAAGATGTGTGGGTTAGGTTGATTGGCCATGCTAAATTGCCCCTTAGTGTCCAAAGATGTGTAGGTTAGAGGGATTAGCGGGGTAAATATGTGGAATGATGGGGGTAGGGCCTGGGTGGGATTGTGGTCAGTGCAGACTCGATGGGCCGAATGGCCTCCTTCTGCACTGTAAGGTTTCTATGATACTATGTTGTGGCTGTAGAGGCCGTTTCATGAGTGGCCATCCCTCCTACCAGCCTATCCCCTTTCTGTTCCCTTCTTCCTCATGTAACCCCATCCTGGGGGTGGGGGTTCCCCATTGACCAGAAACTGAGCTGGGACCCAGCCATGAAAACACTGTGGCTACAGAGCAGCTCAGAGGCTGGGAATCCTGCGGAGAGTATCTCACCTCCTGACTCCTCAAAGCCTGTCCACTATCTAAAAGGCCAGCAATTTAATTATCCATCCCTAACTGCCCCTTGAGAAGGTGGTGGTGAGCCGCCTTCCTGAACCCACTGCAGTCTCCGAGGTGTAGGTACACCCACAGTGCTGTTAGGGAGGGAGCTCCAGGATTTTGACCCAGCGACAGTGAAGGAACAGCCGATATATTTCAAAGTCAGGATGGTGAGTGACTCTGAGGGGAACCTCCAGGTGGGGGTGTCCCCAGGTATCTGCTGCCCTTGTCCTTCTAGATGGAAGCGGTTGTGGGTTTGGAAGGTGCTGCCTAAGGAGCCTTGGTGAGTTGCTGCGGTGCATCTTGTAGATGGTACACACGGCTGTCACTGTGCGTCGGTGGTGGAGGGAGTGAATGTTTGTGGATGGGGGGCCAATCAAGCGGGGCTGCTTTGTCCTGGATGGTGTCGAGCTCCTTGAGTGTTGTTGGAGCTGTTATTGGCTCCAGAGCCACAGCAATGTGGGTGACTCTTAACTGCCCTCGGAGATGGCCGAGCAGGACACTCAGTTCAAGGGGTAATTAGCGAGGGTCACCAAATGCTGGCCTTAAAATGTTGGAGCAGAAGTAGCACATTCACCCCATCGACCCTGCTCCCCCATTCACCCCATCGACCCTGCTCCCCCATTCAGCCCATCGACCCTGCTCCCCCATTCAGCCCATCGACCCTGCTCCGCCATTCACCCCATTGACCCTGCTCCCCCATTCACCACATCGACCCTGCTCCGCCATTCGGCCCATCGACCCTGCTCCACCATTCAGCCCATCGACCCTGCTCCCCCATTCAGCCCATCGACCCTGCTCCGCCATTCACCCCATTGACCCTGCTCCCCCATTCACCCCATCGACCCTGCTCCCCCATTCACCCCATCGACCCTGCTCCACCATTCAGCCCATCGACCCTGCTCCCCCATTCACCCCATCGACCCTGCTCCCCCATTCACCCCATCGACCCTGCTCCCCCATTCACCCCATCGACCCTGCTCCGCCATTCGGCCCATCGACCCTGCTCCACCATTCAGCCCATCGACCCTGCTCCCCCATTCGGCCCATCGACCCTGCTCCGCCATTCGGCCCATCGACCCTGCTCCCCCATTCACCCCATCGACCCTGCTACCCCATTCACCCCATCGACCCTGCTCCCCCATTCGGCCCATCGACCCTGCTCCCCCATTCACCCCATCGACCCTGCTCCCCCATTCACCCCATCGACCCTGCTCCCCCATTCACCCCATCGACCCTGCTCCCCCATTCGGCCCATCGACCCTGCTCCCCCATTCACCCCATCGACCCTGCTCCGCCACCCATCGACCCTGCTCCCCCATTCACCCCATCGACCCTGCTACCCCATTCACCCCATCGACCCTGCTCCCCCATTCACCCCATCGACCCTGCTCCACCATTCAGCCCATCGACCCTGCTCCCCCATTCAATGAGATTGTGACTGATCTGATGTGACAATCCTCAACTCCACTTTCCCGCCTTATCCCCATAACCCTCGATTCCCTTACTGATTAACAATCTGTCTGTCTCAGCCTTGAACATACTCAGTGACCCGACCTCTACAGCCCTCTGCGGGGAAGAATTCCACAGATTCACTCCCCTCTGAGAGAAGAAATTCCTCCTCATCTCTGTCTTCAATGGGCGACCCCCTCACTCTGAGATGATGCTCTCTGGTCCCAGAATCTCCCACAGGGGGAAATAACCACATCCCATGAAAGATGAGGTTAGAATAATCAGTCCAGCTCTGTATAAATGCCCAATATGAATTGCCCCTGTGTTTGGGAGTTTTGCCATCCCACCATTCTGTCAGTAAAGAGGTCTCTGCAGAAACCCCTATTGTAGCCTAGCTGTTCGCCTCTTGCTTTGCTCCTGTGGTCCTCCAGCGTACGCCACTGGCTCTGTGAATTAGTTTAACCTCATCGGTATCCCGAGGTTCGGACCGGCTGCAAGTCGATGCTGCTCCTTTTGTCGAATGCTCCGTCTAGCCGAGACCTGGGTAAACTTTGACCTCTCTTGTCTCTCTCTCTCTCTCTCCCCGCCCCACTCCACCTCCTCGCCCCCCCCTCGCCCTACAGGTTACCTGACATGCTCGGACGATGGCACAGCCGCCCTGGTGAACACCTTCTCCTCCTACATCCAGACCCTCTCCTCCTCCAAGTCGGTGAGCGCCCTGGTGCGTGAGGAGTGCCCGCCGGGCTGTGCCATGGCCATCGCGTCTGACCGCTGCACTGTCCACCTCATGCTGAAGGTAGGTGCGGTTGGGGGTAGTGGGGGGGGTGGCATGGCACGCGGGTAGTGCCAATCTGCACTGACTAAATCCCGTATCTGACCCCTGCCCACCTCCCCAAGAACAGGGGGGTGGCACAGTGGTTAGCACTGCTGCCCTACAGCGCCAGGGACTCGGGTTCAATTCCAGCCTTGGGTGGCTGTGCGGAGTTTGCACATTCTCCTCGTGTCTGCATGGGTTTCCTCCTGGTGCTCCGGTTTCCTCCCACAGTCCAAAAAATGTGCAGGTTAGGGTGGATTGGCCGTGCTAAATTACCTCTTAGTGTCCAAAGATGTGCGGGTTAGAGGAATTGGCCATTGGGGTCCCAGCACTGAGCTTCCCGATAGTTGATTAGTGACGATATGTCAGAGCTGATGATCCCAGTCCGGTTGATGTGTTATTTTTAAAGGGACTGATCGATGCTGAGAAGGAAGTGGCCAAACTCAGGACCAAGGAGGGTGAGGTCCGGAAGCAGATAGTCAAACTCCGGGAGAAAATCTCCAAACCTGACTACAGGAACAAAGTGCCTCAGAAAATCCAGGAGATGGACGCCGAGAAGGTACGGAGACCGACAGGATATCGGAGAGCCGAGGAGGGCGGGGGAGAGAGCCAGCTCTGCACGTCACTCCAAACCTTCCTTCATTCACACAGTTTTTGCCATGGTTTTGGCCTCGCTCATGGGGGTATATAGCAGGGGAGAGGGGGCCCTTCAAAAAATACTGCTCTGAAGGTGGTGGGTGAACTGCTTTTTTGAACCCGCTGCAGTCCCTGAGGTGTAGGTACATCCGCAGTGCTGTTAGGGAGGGAGCTCCAGGATTTTGACCCAGCGACAGTGAAGGAACGGCCAATATATTTCCAAGTCAGGATGGTGAGCGACTTGGAGGGGAACCCCTAGTGTTCTGTGCCCTCTCGTTCTCGATCCTTTTACAAGCAGGAATAGTTTCTCCCTCCACTCTGTCCAGCCCCCTCATGATTTTGAACATGTCTATCAAATCTCCTCTTCGCCTTCTTCTCTCCAAGGAGAACAGTGCCAACCTCTCCAATCTATCCTCATAACTGAGGTGTCTCAATCCTGGAACCATCTGGGGCAGCACAGTGGTTAGCACTGCTGCCTCACAGTGCCAGAGACCTGGGTTCGATTCCCGGCTTGGATCACTGTCTGCGCGGAGTCTGCACGTTCTCCCCTGAGAACGCCTGAAAGATGTGCAGGTTAGGTGGATTGGCCGTGATAAATTACCCCTTAGTGTCAGGGGAATGAGCTGGGGTAGATGTGTGGGTTAACAGGGATAGGACCTGGGTGGGATTGTGGACAGTGCAGGCTCGATGGGCCAAATGGCTTCGCCTGCACTGCAGGGATCCTATGATTCTTGTGAATCTAAATTCCGAGATTGGTTGATTTCCCTTAGCTGATGTTATGTGAGGAGAGGGGACAGAGATGGATCTATGGGGTTGGGTCTCGGGGCAGCCTGATTCCCTTGGAATGGTGGAACGGACTGGAGGGACTGAAGGGCCATCTCTTCCTAAGGCCACTCCACCCCCCCCCCCCCCCCATCCCAGCAGTTGTTCTCCTCACCACACCCCATCCCAGAGGGGTAGCAAGCTCCATATTTTTGCCACTCTCGGAGTACCAGGGATTTTGCTCTTTAATGATATCCCTCGTGTTCTGTTTCCAGTGATATCCCCCACGTTCCATTTCCGGATATCCCTGCGTTCCGTTTCCAGTGATATCCCCCGCGTTCCGTTTCCAGTGATATCCCCCGCATTCCGTTTCCAGTGATATCCCTGCACTCCGTTTCCAGTGATATCCCCTGCGTTCCGTTTCCAGTGATATCTCCTGCGTTCCGTTTCCAGTGATATCCCCGCGTTCCATTTCCAGTGATATCCCCCGCGTTCCGTTTCCAGTGATATCCCCCGCGTTCCGTTTCCAGTGATATCCCCTGCGTTCCGTTTCCAGTGATATCCCCTGCGTTCCGTTTCCAGTGATATCCCCCGCGTTCCATTTCCAGTGATATCCCCCACGTTCCGTTTCCAGTGATATCCCTGCACTCCGTTTCCAGTGATATCCCCTGCGTTCCATTTCCAGTGATATCCCCTGCGTTCCATTTCCAGTGATATCCCCTGCGTTCCATTTCCAGTGATATCCCCGCGTTCCATTTCCAGTGTTATCCCCCGCGTTCCGTTTCCAGTGATATCCCCCGCGTTCCGTTTCCAGTGATATCCCCCGCGTTCCGTTTCCAGTGATATCCCCCGCGTTCCGTTTCCAGTGATATCCCCCGTGTTCCGTTTCCAGTGATATCCCCCGCGTTCCGTTTCCAGTGATATCCCCCGTGTTCCGTTTCCAGTGATATCCCCCGTGTTCCGTTTCCAGTGATATCCCCCGCGTTCCGTTTCCAGTGATATCCCCCGTGTTCCGTTTCCAGTGATATCCCCCGCGTTCCGTTTCCAGTGATATCCCCCACGTTCCGTTTCCAGTGATATCCCCCGCGTTCCGTTTCCAGTGATATCCCCCACGTTCCGTTTCCAGTGATATCCCCCGCGTTCCGTTTCCAGTGATATCCCCCGCGTTCCGTTTCCAGTGATATCCCCCGCGTTCCGTTTCCAGTGATATCCCCCGCGTTCCGTTTCCAGTGATATCCCCCGCGTTCCATTTCCAGTGATATCCCCCGCGTTCCATTTCCGGATATCCCTGCGCTCCGTTTCCGGATATCCCTGCGTTCCGTTTCCAGTGATATCCCGCGCGTTCCGTTTCCAGTGATATCCCTGCACTCCGTTTCCAGTGATATCCCCTGCGTTCCATTTCCAGTGATATCCCCTGCGTTCCGTTTCCAGTGACATCCCCGCGTTCTGTTTCCAGTGATATCCCCCATGTTCCGTTTCCAGTGATATCCCCCGCGTTCCGTTTCCAGTGATATCCCCCGCGTTCCATTTCCAGTGATATCCCCGCGTTCCGTTTCCAGTGATATCCCCCACGTTCCGTTTCCAGTGATATCCCCCACGTTCCGTTTCCAGTGATATCCCCGCGTTCCGTTTCCAGTGATATCCCCGGCGTTCCGTTTCCAGTGATATCCCCCGCGTTCCGTTTCCAGTGATATCCCCGCGTTCCGTTTCCAGTGATATCCCCCGCGTTCCGTTTCCAGTGATATCCCCCGTGTTCCGTTTCCAGTGATATCCCCCGCGTTCCGTTTCCAGTGATATCCCCCGTGTTCCGTTTCCAGTGATATCCCCCGTGTTCCGTTTCCAGTGATATCCCCCGCGTTCCGTTTCCAGTGATATCCCCCGTGTTCCGTTTCCAGTGATATCCCCCGCGTTCCGTTTCCAGTGATATCCCCCACGTTCCGTTTCCAGTGATATCCCCCGCGTTCCGTTTCCAGTGATATCCCCCACGTTCCGTTTCCAGTGATATCCCCCGCGTTCCGTTTCCAGTGATATCCCCCGCGTTCCGTTTCCAGTGATATCCCCCGCGTTCCGTTTCCAGTGATATCCCCCGCGTTCCGTTTCCAGTGATATCCCCCGCGTTCCATTTCCAGTGATATCCCCCGCGTTCCATTTCCGGATATCCCTGCGCTCCGTTTCCGGATATCCCTGCGTTCCGTTTCCAGTGATATCCCGCGCGTTCCGTTTCCAGTGATATCCCTGCACTCCGTTTCCAGTGATATCCCCTGCGTTCCATTTCCAGTGATATCCCCTGCGTTCCGTTTCCAGTGACATCCCCGCGTTCTGTTTCCAGTGATATCCCCCATGTTCCGTTTCCAGTGATATCCCCCGCGTTCCGTTTCCAGTGATATCCCCCGCGTTCCATTTCCAGTGATATCCCCGCGTTCCGTTTCCAGTGATATCCCCCACGTTCCGTTTCCAGTGATATCCCCCACGTTCCGTTTCCAGTGATATCCCCGCGTTCCGTTTCCAGTGATATCCCCGGCGTTCCGTTTCCAGTGATATCCCCCGCGTTCCGTTTCCAGTGATATCCCCGCGTTCCGTTTCCAGTGATATCCCCGCGTTCCGTTTCCAGTGATATCCCCGCGTTCCGTTTCCAGTGATATCCCCGCGTTCCATTTCCAGTGATATCCCTGCGTTCCGTTTCCAGTGATATCCCTGCGTTCCGTTTCCAGTGATATCCCCGCGTTCCGTTTCCAGTGATATCCCCGCGTTCCGTTTCCAGTGATATCCCCTGTATTCTGTTTCGCAGCTGAAACAAATTGAGACGGAGTTACAGAAGGTGGAGGATGGCATCGGGACCTTTGAGAAGATGATCTGAATTGTTGCTGGAAGGAGCCTCGCGCAGGATGCACTGGGACCCCTTCCTGCCGTCCCCGAGCCATGTGGGAGACGGTGTCTCTGAGGCTGCGTGCTTGGCCGCAGGATGTGTGCTGAATTCCCATTTGGGGGGGCTGTTGGGTTATGGGTTACGTTACGTTGAGTGTACCCGCCGGCCCCGACTCGCTCACCGATCGCTCCCTGCTCTTTCCCGGAACTTCCAGAAGCCAGATGTTTTGAGATGCCAGACTGGTGGGTGGGTGGGTGAATATGAATATCCTGCCCTTTGCATTTAGACTGGGAATTCTCCTCCAATGTTCCGGCAACTTCCACCATCTGGGAAGTTGCACACATTCTCTCTCTCTCTCACACACACACACACGCGTATACAGTCACTCACTCACTCTGACATGTTCACACTCTCCCTCCCACTCTTGCTCACACATACGTTATAGACACACGCACGCACATACAGACACTCACATTCACGCACACAGACATGGCTACATGACAGACTCATACACACAAACACACACTGAGACACACACTGAGACACACAAACACACACTGAGACACACACACACACACACTCTCTCTCACACAGACACTCTCACAGACAGGCATGGCCACATGCACAGACACACAAACACTCAGATGCACACATATACACACACACACTCACACTCTAACACACACACAGACACTCTCACAGACAGACATGGCCACATGCACACATACATACCAACTTGCGGACACACACTCGCACTCTGTCACACTCAGCTCACACACACACGGCTTAACAGCCAGTATGTTATTGGTTGGGGCACAGACTTTCCAGATGTGTGACCCACTCCTCCAGTGTGGACACTGGCAAATCCTGCCCCCACTCGGCTGACAGCTGGAAAACACCCCGCCTCATCTGGAAAAGATTGGAGCTGTGGCGCTGCTTGTTCAGAGGGAAGGGATGGACTGACCTTTGACCCGGGGCCTATTCTGACACTGTGACCTGCTGTGACCTTTTCCCTCTGGATTCCCAGCCTGTTTCTGTCCCCACTTCCCCCAGGTTTTGTGATCCACTCCTTCAGATTTCCGAGCGGAATTGCGGGAATTTCCAGAACAGCCGGCAGTTTCTAACCCCTCAGGTTTGCATTCTGACATTCACACCCACTCTTCCCCAACCTGCCGGCTAACGTTCCGGGGACAGGGAGTGAGGGAGAAGCCTTGCAGCAGGTGAATCTGGAGGGTGGGGGTGTGGACAGGGTGTTTGAGTCGGTAGTTGTGTCGTGGTCGAACCACACGCTATTTAATCTTGCCGGGGTCAGCGACGCGATGCGATTATCCTCGGGCGCTCTCAGGCAGTGGAGCTCCCCGGTGTCGGGTGTTCAGTGCCTGGGCAATGCTTGCCTGGGATTGCGAGCTGTATTTATCGCACTGTGGCCTTTTTCTGCTATGCTTTCACCCTGCTCCTGCTCCGGAGGTATCAATCTCAGAGCTCCAATCCCATGTCACTCCTCTCCAGCCAGCTCCTCTCCCCTTGAACCTTCTCCCCTCCATCTCCTTACAGTTTATAATAGTTATCTGCTCACAACTGTCACGGTGACGGTGTTTGAATAAAGTTTATTGTTTCATTAGGAAGCCTCGCTCTTATTCAGCCTCCAATTCTTTCTGTTTCGATCTTAATGTTTGAAGCCAGATGAAGGGGAAAGGACAGTGTCTGACCCACTGTCCCACCCAGTCCCAGAGGAAGAAAGGACAGTGTCTGACCCACTGACCCACCCAGTCCCAGAGGGGGAAAGGACAGTGTCTGACCCACTGTCCCACCCAGTCCCAGAGGGGGAAAGGACAGTGTCTGACCCACTGTCCCACCCAGTCCCAGAGGGGGAAAGGACAGTATCTGACCCATTGTCCCACCCTGTGTTACTTGGCTAAAAAGACCAATGGTTACTAATTAATTTCAGTGTGTGTTTATTAGCGTGTGGGTGACCAGTTGTTAGTTGGGTCGCTCTGGTTGTGTGGTCATTTGCTGTCACAATTTCTACAATCCTGCACGTGTAAACCAAGTGGTGTGTGGGGCGGCACGGGTGGCACAGTGGTTAGCACCGCTGCCTCACAGCACCAGGGACCCAGTTTCGATTCCCGGCTTGGGGCACTGGGTGGAGTCTGCACGTTCTCCCCATGTCTGCGTGGGTTTCCTCCGGGTGCTCCGGTTTCCTCCCACAGTCCGAAAGGCGTGCTGGTTAGGGTGCATTGACCCGGCTAAATTCTCCCTCCGTGTAACCTGATCAGGCGCCGGAGTGTGGCGACTAGGGGATTTTCACAGTAACTTCATTACGGTGTTAATGTAAGCCTACTTGTGACACTAATAAGTAAACTTTAAAACAGTAACTGGGAGAAAGTGTGAGCTCGGATCCAGGTTATATTTAGCCCCTCAGTCAGTATGTAATTATTCTCACAGCGCGTCGCATTTACAACAATGATGTATTTATGGCAGAAACATTCCAGCCGTTCTGTTCGCCAGCAACTTGTTATACAACCTCTTATTATAGATCTTTGGGGTCTGTGGAAAATGAGGATAACCTAATTCTGTCGGAATCATGTAAAGCCTGAAATCTCTCCGATATCAGACGTACAATCCGTGTGGCTCGGCTTCTGATAATAATTGTAATAGAAGTCCATTCGCCATTCTCTCAAAGGGAAGTGTGTGTGTGCTATATATAAAAGGCAATGTATTCGGGAGAGAGAGGGAGGGACCAGCTTTAAACAGCCTGGGGGGAAGCAGATGGGGTTTATAGATAAGTGCCGCAGAACTCAGCAATGCAGCCTGTAAATCTGACCTTGCTTAACTGCCTTCTCCCGGGAACGGCACAATGACACAGTGATTAGCACTGCTGCCTCACAGCGCCAGGGACCCGGGTTCACTGCTGCCTCACAGCGCCAGGGACCCGGGTTCACTGCTCCCTCACAGCGCCAGGGACCCGGGTTCACTGCTGCCTCACAGCGCCAAGGACCCGGGTTCACTGCTGCCTCACAGCGCCAGGGACCTGGGTTCACTGCTGCCTCACAGTGCCAGGGACCCGGGTTCACTGCTGCCTCACAGTGCCAGGGACCCGGGTTCACTGCTGCCTCACAGCGCCAGGGACCCGGGTTCACTGCTGCCTCACAGCACCAGGGACCCGGGTTCACTGCTGCCTCACAGCGCCAGGGACCCGGGTTCACTGCTGCCTCACAGCGCCAGGGACCCGGGTTCACTGCTCCCTCACAGCGCCAGGGACCCGGGTTCACTGCTGCCTCACAGCGCCAGGGACCCGGGTTCACTGCTGCCTCACAGCACCAGGGACCCGGGTTCACTGCTGCCTCACAGCGCCAGGGACCCGGGTTCACTGCTCCCTCACAGTGCCAGGGACCCGGGTTCACTGCTGCCTCACAGCGCCAGGGACCCGGGTTCACTGCTGCCTCCCAGCGCCAGGGACCCGGGTTCACTGCTGCCTCACAGCGCCAGGGACCCGGGTTCACTGCTTCCTCACAGCGCCAGGGACCCGGGTTCCATTCCCGGCTTGAGTCACTGTCTGTGCAGAGTTTGCACGTTCTCCCCGTTCTGCGTGGGTTTCCTCCAGGTGCTCCAGTTTCCTCCCACAGTCCGAAAGACTGGTTAGGTGCATTGGCCGTGCTAAATTGCCTCTTAGTGTCGGGGGGGGGCTACAGGAATCAGGCCTGAGTGGGATTGTTGCTGGCACAGGTTTGATGGGCCAAATGACCTCCTGCACTGTAGGGAATCTGTTTCACGAAGGCACACGGGTCTGGCTGCAGTGCGGCGCAACGGTTTGCATGATCTACTGAGGGGCTGCCACACTGTCTGCGGTGCTGTCTTACAGGAGAGTTGTTGTCCCACTCCAGGGCCCCACAGCCTGCCCTCTCCCGCCGGGGGAGGGAAATGTGAAAGATCTCACAGTTACTGTGACGGAGGAGGATCTCACCCCAGTGTCCGAGCCAACACTCTTCCTGCCACCATCATCACCTTAACAGTGACAGCACCTGTCCATTCCACATTTTCCTGTCCTGGGAGATTTGGAATTGCAGGGGTGAAGCGGTGTGGGACTGCTGACGATGGGATGGAGCTGGACGGACGAACAGCAATGAGAGAAGGCCGTTCGGCCCATTGTTTTTTGCTGTCATGGGATGTGGGTGTCACTGGTAGGAGTCGCATTTTGTTGCCCATTCCTAATTAGAATCATAGAATCCCTGCAGTGCAAAAAGAGTCCATTCAGCCCATTGAGTCAGCACTGACCCTCTGAAAGAGCATCTATCCCCGTGACCTCAGCCATTTAACTATGGCCAATCCATCTACTCGAGGCATCTTTGGACACTAAGGGGCAACTTAGCATAGCCAATCCACCAATCCCATGCATTTTTGTTCACTAAGGGACAATTTAGCATGGCCAATCCACCTAACCTGCACATCTCTGGACACTAAAGGGCAATTTAGCATGGCCAATCCACCTAACTCGCACATCTTTGGACACTAAGGGGCAATTTAGTCTACCTAGCCAACACATCTTTGGAGTGTGGGAGGAAACCGGAGCACCCAGAGGAAACCCATGCAGACACATGGGGAGAACATGCAGACTCCGCACAGACAGTGACCCGAGGCTGGACTTGAACCCGGGTACCTGGCGCTGTGAGGCACTGTGCGACTACCACCCTGTGGTCATATTGGTAGTGACCAGTGCACAGTCCTTGTCCTGATAAAGTCCTGTGTTCTCTTTGAGGATAACCTCCATCATGTGCTGAATAGGAGAAACATCAACCAGATTTTGCAACTCTGGGCATCGATGAGGCGCTGTGGGCCGTCAACAGCAGCAGAATTGGACTCCAACACAATCTGTAACCTCATGGCCCGACGTACCCCCCATTCTGCCATTACCATCAAGCCAGGGGATCAATCCTGGTTCGATGAAGAATGCTGGAGGGCATGTCAGGAGCAGCACCAGGCATACCTAAAAATGAGGTGTAAACCTGGTGAAGCTGCTAAACAGGACTACTTGCATGCCAAACAGCAAAAACAGCAAGTGATAGATGGAGCTAAGCGATCCCACCACCAATGGATCAGATCTAAACTCTGCAGTTCTTCCACATTCAGTCGAGAATGCTGGTAGACAATTAAACAATTCACTGGAGGAGGAGGGTCCACAAATATCCCCCATCCTCAACGATGGAGGAGCCCAGCGCATCAGTGCAAAAGACTGAAACATTTGCAACAATCTTCAGCCAGAAGTGCCGAGTGGATGATCCATCTCGGCCTCCTCCGGAGATCCCCAGAATCACAGATGTCAGTCTTCCATTCGATTCACTCCACGTAATATCAAGAAACGGTTGGAGGCACTGGATACTGCAAAGACAATGGGTCCTGATAACATTCCAGCAATAGTACTGAAAACTGGTGCTCCAGAACTTGCCGCTCCCCCAGCCAAACTCTTCCAGTACAGTTACAACACTGGCATCTACCCAACAATGTGGAAAATTGCCCAGGTATGTCCTGTACACAAAAAGCAGGACAAATCCAACCGGCTATAACTCTCACCAACTTTTACGGATGCACCATAGAAAGCATTCTTTCTGGTTGTATCATAGCTTGGTCTGGGCTCCTGCTCTGCCCAAGACCGCAAGGAACTACAAAAGGTAGTGAATGCAGCCCAGTCCACCACGCAAACCAGCCTCCCATCCATTGACTCCGTCTACACTTCCTGCTGCCTCGGCAAAGCAGCCAACATAATCAAGGACCCCACGCACCACCTTCTGTCGGGAAGACCACGTACCAACTGACTCGAGCAACTTCTTCCCTGCTGCCGTCAGACTTTTGAATGGACCTACCTCGCACTAAGTTGATCTTTCTCTACACCCTAGCTATGACGAACACTACATTCTGCACTCACTCCTTTCCTTCCCTATGAACAGCGCACAAGAAACAATACTTTTCACTGTATACTAGTACATGTGACAATAATAAATCAAATCAAACCAATTACCGCCCCATCAGTCTACACTCGATCATCAGTAAAGTGAGGGAAGGGGTCATCGACAGTGCTATCAAGCAGCACCTGCTCAGCAATAACCTGCTCAGTGACGCCCAGTTTGGGTTTCGCCAGGTTCACATCATCCAGGACAAAGCAGCCCCACTTGATTGGCACCCCATCCACAAACATTCACTCCCTCCACCACCGATGCAGAGTGACAGCCATCTACAACATAGGCTAGTGGGCCACAAGATTGAATTCGGCCCAATTCACTAACCACGACCCAACAAGTAAGATTAAATACAATCAATACATACCGAATATTTCAGACCGAGTTATAGAAGATGCGGAAGCATTTATATCTTAATAGAACTCTTATCAACTTCAACTGGTAAAAACAAAATAAATATTGACACGTTTGGACACAGAGGGAACAGTCAATGTTGTGAGCAATCCGCATGCACCTCACTTCACTTGTCCTTGTTTTATGTGCGAATCGTTTCAGCCAGACTGGCTTGAAAAAAAACTACACGGACGGGAATCAACAGAATGTGGTAACCTTGCCCATGGGCAACGGTCAACAAAATGTCTGGTGGGCCGCGCTCAGAGCTCAGATGAACCACGTGTGACCCACAGGCCATAGGGTGCCCACCGCTGGCCTTCAAGATGCACTGCAGTGACTCACCAAGGCTCCTTCAACAGCATCCTCCAAATCCATGACCGCTACCATTTAGAAGGGAAGGGCAGCAGATATCTGGGAACACCATCACTTGGAGGATCCCCTCCAAGTCACTCACCATCCCGACTTGGAAATATATCGGCTGTTCCTTCATTGTGGCTGGGTTAAGATCCTCGAGCTCCCTCCCTAACAGCACTGTGGGTGTACCTACACCTCATGGACTGCAGCAGGTTCAAGATGGCACCTCACCCATCACCTTCTCAATTAGGGGCGGCGTCTTCGCCAGCAATGTTTGCACCCATGAAATAATGTATATTTAAAGAGAAACCTCTTCCACAAGATCCTGGTGACTCCTGCACAGCATGTTATAGAGTCATAGAGGTTTACAGCATGGAAACAGGCCCTTCAGCCCAACCTGTCCAGGCCGCCCAGTTTTTACCACTAGGCTAGTCCCAAGTGCCCGCATTTGGCCCATATCCCTCTATACCCATCGTACCCATGTAACTGTCTAAACGCTTTTTAAAAGACAAAATTGTACCCGCCTCGACTACTACCTCTGGCAGCTTGTTCCAGACACTCACCACCCTCTGTGTGAAAAAATTGCCCTTTTGTATCTCTCCCCTCTCACCTTAAACCTACGCCCTCTAGTTTTAGACTCCCCTACCTTTTGGAAAAGATATTGACTATCTAGCTGATCTATGCCCCTCATTATTTTATAGACCTCTATAAGATCACCCTCAGCCTTCTACGCTCCAGAGAAAAAAGTCCCAGTCTATCCAGCCTCTCCTTATAACTCAAACCATCAAGTCCCGGTAGCATCCTAGTAAATCTCTTCTGGCACTCTTTCTAGTTTAATCTTATCCTTTCGAGATCAAAGTGACCCGGCTTCCCCAACCCATCACCAAGAAAGGCATCTAGAACCAGGCGAGATAGAAAAACAGGAGCCTTTATTGGAGAGTGATCTCTAAACAAGTGCGGCAATATTGCATTTGAGACATTTCAAATCATCCCTAAGTCTCTCCATAGTCACTGCATCTCTTCAATGAAGGTTGTTGCCACTGGTATTCACCATGGTTTGTTTCTTAAACTCTAGACTCAGGGAGCCTCAAAGACGTCTTGAAGCTCGACCCAGCAGTCTTTATGAATGGGGACCTTTCCCATAATCGCTGCCACTCTTCACTGCACCCAATGGGCTGATCGCCAGGTTGGACAGTCACGCCTGTGTCAAAATCGTCCTCAATATTTAGGGATTGCGTGGGGGGCAATTGCCAAGTTCCATGGCCTCACAGCTCCTCTCCCTCCCTCTCTCTGCGAGCACCTCAGGCCCCACAACCTTCCTCAAAACGCTGCTTCTCCTACAATCCCAGCCTCCAGCAACATCCCTCAGTCCCTTCGCTGGCGGCCCTGCCTTCATCTCTCCCTTGGCCCTCAGGCTCTAGAATTCCCTCCCTCAACCCCCCTCCACCTCTCTCTGTCTCTCTCCCTCACTTGCCTCCTCTCAGACGCTTCTTGCCAACCCAGCTCGTCGACTAAGCTCTCAGCCACCTCGGGCCTCCTGCGGTGGCTCGCTGGCAAGCGATGTTCCGACTGGGCGCAGGCAGGATCGATGGGGATTGTCCCATTCCAGATGAGCTCTGGTGAGGGTCAGTCAGGTGATCTGCTATCACCGCCTCATCCATAAGACGTTGGAGCGGAAGTAGGCCATTCGGCCCATCGAGTCTGCTCCGCCATTCACTGAGATTGTGTCTGATCTAATGTGATAATCCTCAACTTCCACTTTCCCGCCTTATCCCCGTAACCCTCGATTCCCTTACTGATTAACAATCTGTCTGTCTCAGCCTTGAACATACTCAGTGACCCGACCTCTACAGCCCTCTGCGGGAAAGAATTCCACAGATTCACTCCCCTCTGAGAGAAGAAATTCCTCCTCATCTCTGTCTTCAATGGGCGACCCCCTCACTCTGAGATGATGCCCTCTGGTCCCAGACTCTCCCACAAGGGGAAACAACCTCTCAGCATCGACCCTGTCAAACCCCCTGAGAATCCGATGTGTCTCAATAGGGTCGCCTCACATTCTTCTAAACTTCAAAGCTCAGGCTGTTATCCTTGAGAGACGAGACAATGAAGAAGAGATTTAATCGCGGCGCCCCAGAATCATCGCTCTTAGAATTGCAGAATGGTCAGAACACCTGAGGCTATTGGGCCCATCAGGTCCATGCTGGCTCTCTGCAAGAGCAATTTGGCTCGAGCACTCCCCTCCCCGCCCCGCCCCACCCCTCCCCTCCCTGCCCCACCCCCTCCGTTATGTTTTTGTTAATTCATTCGTGGGACATGGGCGTCGCTGGCTGGCCAGCATTTATTGCCCATCCCTAGTTGCCCTTGGGGGGCAGTTGAGAGTCAACCACATTGCTGTGTCTCTAGAGTCACATGTAGGCCAGACCGGATAAGGACGGCAGATTTCCTTCCCTAAAGGGAACCAGATAGGTTTTTCCGACTATCGACAATGGTTTCATGGCCATCAGTAGATTCCTAATTCCAGATATTTGTAACTTGAATTCAAATTCCACCATCCAACCGTGGCGTGTTTCGAACCCGGGTCCCCAGAACATTAGCTGTGTTTCTGGATTAATAGCGATAATATCACTAGGACATCGCCTCTCCAGATCCTAACCACCACCGCCCCCCACTCCCTCCCCCCCCCCCCTCCCTCCTCTCCCCCCCCCCCAACCACCCCCCCCCCCCCCCCCACCCCCCACCCCCAAATGACTCTGAACACCTCTATCAAATGTCCTCTCAATGCGCTCTTCCGGGGACCCGCACGGACACGATGGGCTGAATGGCCTCTGGCATTGTAACCGTTCCCCGATTCTTTTATGAAACCCTCGACATATGGACATTTTGGCTGAGACACGAGGCCGTGGGGAGCTGGGAAAATTCAGGGCCACGCCGAACCCAGCCAGCAGTCATGGCAACCGGCGTCGTGAGCGGCCGGCCTAAACGAAGATGGAGTTGTCCCAATTGGATTGGGCGTGGCTTTCAAACTGAGCCTCCAACAGTTGTTTGATGAGGACTGCTTTCTCCTGTTCCAGCTGTGTGATCCACTGGCTTCTCCTCGACACCTCCTGAGAGACAGAAACATCAACCCAGCGTCAATCAGCTTGCTCTGGCTCCCGCAACCAAGACCACAAGAAACTACAAAGAACATAAGAACATAAGAAATAGGAGCAGGAGTAGGCCATCTAGCCCCTCGAGCCTGCCCCGCCATTCAATAAGATCATGGCTGATCTGACGTGGATCAGTACCACTTACCCGCCTGATCCCCATAACCCTTAATTCCCTTACCGATCAGGAATCCATCCATCCGCACTTTAAACATATTCAGCGAGGTAGCCTCCACCACCTCAGTGGGCAGAGAATTCCAGAGATTCACCACCCTCTGGGAGAAGAAGTTCCTCCTCAACTCTGTCTTAAACCGACCCCCCTTTATTTTGAGACTGTGTCCTCTAGTTTTATCTTCCTTACTAAGTGGAAAGAATCTCTCCGCCTCCACCCTATCCAGCCCCCGCATTATCTTATAAGTCTCCATAAGATCCCCCCTCATCCTTCGAAACTCCAACGAGTACAAACCCAATCTCCTCAGCCTCTCCTCATAATCCAAACCCCTCATCTCCGGTATCAACCTGGTGAACCTTCTCTGCACTCCCTCCAATGCCAATATATCCTTCCTCATATAAGGGGACCAATACTGCACACAGTATTCCAGCTGCGGCCTCACCAATGCCCTGTACAGGTGCATCAAGACATCCCTGCTTTTATATTCTATGCCCTTCGCAATAATAGGCCAACATCCCATTTGCCTTCTTGATCAAAGGGTCGTGAACGTAGCCTAGTACATCAGGGTGGCACAATGATTAGCACTGCTGCTTCACAGCGCCACAGACCCGGGTTCGATTCCCGGCTTGGGTCACTGTCTGTGTGGAGTTTGCACGTTCTCCCCGTGTCTGCGTGGGTTTCCTCCGGGTGCTCCCGTTTCCTCCCACACTCCAAAGATGTGCAAGTTAGGTTGATTGACCATGCTAAAATTGCCCCTTAGTGTCAGGGGGACTAATAGGGTAAATATGTGGGGTTATGGGGATAGGGCCTGAGGTGGATTGTTGTCAGTGCAGACTCGATGGGCCGAATGGCCTCCTCTGCAGTGTAGGGATTCTAGGATTCTGGAAACCAGCCTCCCATCCACTGCCGACACTGCCTCGGAAAAGCAGCCAGCATAATCAAGGATCCCACGCACCCCGGACATTCTCTCTTCCACCTTCTTCCATCGGGAAAAAGATACAAAAGTCTGAGGTCACGTACCAACCGACTCAAGAACAGCTTCTTCCCTGCTGCTGTCAGACTTTTGAATGGACCTACCTCGCATTAAGCTGATCTTTCTCTAAACCCTAGCTATGACTGTAACGCTACGTTCTGCACACTGTCTTTTCCTTTTCCCTCTATGTACTCGATGAACGGTATGCTTTGTCTGTTTTGCTCACAAGAAACAATACTTTTCATTGTTTCCCAATACACGGGACAATAATAAATCAAATCTAATCAAAATCATTGTTCATCTTGCATTTCCACATCCAGGTGTAACTGGACAGGCAGCCAGAAGTCTCAGAGGAAACAGTGGTGTTAGAACAAAGAACAGTGGTATAGTGGTATTACATCAGCACAGGAAATGGCCCTTCGGCCCACCAAGCCTGCACTGACACATGATGCCTTTCTAAACTAAAGACCTTTTTCCTCTCCGCGGTCCGTATCCCTCTATTCACTGCCTATTCATGTATCTGTCAAGATGCCTCTGAAACATTGCTCTGGTACCTGCTTCTACCACCTTCCATGGCAGCGCATTCCAGACACTTACCACCCTCTGTGTAAAAAAACTTGCCTCTCACATCTCCTTTAAACTTTCCCCCTTTCATCTTAAACCTCTGTCCCCTGGTAATTGACATTTCGAGCCTGGAGTACAGACTCCGACTCTCCATTCTATCCGTGCCGCTCATCAGGTCGTCCCTCAGCCTCCGACGTTCAAGTGAAAACAAAC
>NC_135808.1:400539-420539 GCF_964213995.1 Mustelus asterias | reverse complement strand
TAGGTTAGGTGGATTGGCCATGCTAAATTGTCCCTTAGTGTCCCAGGATGTGTAGGTTAGGTGGATTGGCCATGCTAAATTGCCCCTTAGTGTCCAAAGATGTGTGGGTTAGGGTGGATTGGCCATGCTAAATTCTCCCTCAGTGTCCAAAGATGCACAGGTTAGGGGGGTTGGCCATGCTAAATTGTCCCTCAGTGTCCAAAGATGTGCAGGGTAGGTGGATTGGCTATGCTAAATTGTACCTTAATGTCTGGGGGATTAGCAGGGTAAATCCGTGGGGGTTACGGGGATAGGGCCTGGGTGGGATTGTTGTCGGTGCAGGCTCGATGGGCTGAATGGCCTCCTGTACTGTAAGGATTCCATGATTCTATGCTCGTTGTTTCTTTTGAGATATCGATAATGAACGGTCCACAGATATTTCATACCTTGGTCAGCACATAATTCTGCTGTTTCAGTGCGTTAAGAGTCCGTTGCTGGAGTCTCCTGCTCTTACTGCTTGACAGATGTTCAGCCTCGGGGTGTTCAGTGGGGTGTTGGGGCAGCAACACCTGGAACAAACAGTGACTGTTCAGGCCATGAGGAACCAACCTGCGGTTTATGATTAGCAATTTTAATTCCTTTAACGTTTCCATTGAATGGGTTGAGCCACCCTCATAATTGAACATCGAACTGATTAATTCAAGAACATAAGCATTGCCGAAGAAGAGGATCTGGGAAACATTGCGGATGTATCACAGCTTGGTATGGGCTCCTGCTCTGTCCAAGACCGCAAGGAACTACAAAGGGTCGTGAATGTAGCCCAATCCATCACGCAAACCAGCCTCCCATCCATTGACTCTGTCTACACTTCCCACTGCCTCGGCAAAGCAGCCGCATAATTAAGGACCCCACGCACCCCGGACATTCTCTCTTCCATCTTCTTCCGTCAGGAAAAAGACACAAAAGTCTGAGGTCACGTACCGACCGACTCAAGAACAGCTTCTTCCCTGCTGCTGTCAGACTTTTGACATTACCTTACATTAAGTTGATCTTTCTCTACACCCTAGCTATGATTTTAACACTACATTCTGCACTCTCTCCTTTCCTTCTCCCCTATGTACTCTATGAACAGTATGCTTTGTCTGCATCGTGCACAAGAAACAATACTTTTCACTGTATTCCCAAGACATGTGACAATAATAAATCATGACATGGAGATGCCAGCGTTGGACTGGGATGGGCACAGTAAGTAGTTTCACAACACCAGGTTAAATCCAACAGGTTTATTTGGAATCACGAGCTTTCGGAGCGCCGGTCCTTCATCAGGTGCTTGGAGAGGTGGGCTCTCTCTTCGCTATCTCTCCACTCACCTGATGAAGGAGCAGCGCTTCGAAAGCTCGTGATTCCAAATAAACCTGTTGGACTTTATAACTTGATGTTGTGAGACTTCTTACTGTCAAATCAAATCGAAAACTCGATGGATCGAAAGGCCTCCTTCTGCACTGTAGGGGGTCTATGAGAACTGCAGCCAGTCTGCACTCAGCAATGAGATATTAATCAGATTATTTGTTTTTGCGGTGATGGTCATGGGTTAAATATTGAGGTGTAGATGGTGTTCTGGTTAACAGTACAGTCTGCGGTTACACACAATATACTCACTGTGATTCTTGGCCGCAGCACAGTCTGCCGTTATTTTTAATCTTTCCGGAACAGCAGAAGCAGATTAGGCTATTGGATCAGGTTAAATAGTGAAGGCCACCTGGACACCACAGAAGGGATTAACATGAGCAGATGCAAAGGCTGCTTGCTCACTGCTCTCCCCCTGGTGTCCCCACACAGCTACATGACATCCTGGCACTGGAGCCATGTCCTGGGGCAAATCTACATTCTCAAAGTTCTGGAAGCCTCGGAGGGAATCCATATTCCCTGTCTGATTCCGAGCCCGGGGGTAAAGGATCATTAGTCTGACCCTCATCAGAACGGAGTCACAAGAAATAACAAATCTCAGAGATTTGGCAGCACGGTGGCACAGTGGTTAGCATTGCTGCCTCACAGCCGGGGACCCGGGTTCATTTCCGGCCTTGGGTCACTGTCTGCGTGGAGAGTGCACATTCTCCCCATGTCTGCGTGGGTTTCCTCCGGGTGCTCCGGCTTCCCCCCACAGTCCAAAGATGTGCAGGTTAGGGGGATTGGCCATGCTAAATTGCCCCTTTGAGTCCAAAGATTTGATTTGATATGATTTGATTTATTACTGTCATATTTATTAACATACAGTGAAAAGTATTGTTTCGTGCACACTATACAGACAAAGCATACCGTTCATAGAGAAGGAAAGGAGACAGTGCAGAATGTAGTGTTACAATAATAGGTAGGGTGTAGAGAAAGATCAACTTAATGCGAAGGTGTGCAGTTATGTGGATTGGCCATGCTAAATTGTGCTTTAGTGTCCAAAGATGTGCAGGCTTGATGGATTGGCCATGGCTCCTGTGTGGGGTAACGGGGATAGGGTGTGGGATAGGGTGAGGGTCTGGGTACGATACCGAATGGCCTCTTCTGCATTGTAAGGATTCTATGAAAGAGTAAACAACAGTTGATACTGTGTGAGAAGAGAGCTCCGATTTGGCTAGCGCATGGGTGCTACTTGGTGGAGGCGTTGCCATAGAGTGCACCAGGGCACAATTAACTGCCAAGCCAAAGCCGGTAGGTCGACTCCGATTGGTCAGCCATTGTTCAACGGTTTGCAGTCTCGCCTCTGAATCAGAAAGTTCATGTTATACTCCGAAATCCTGAATACAAGATTCAGGTCGACACTCCCAGGACTGAGAGAGTGCAGCACTGTCAGAGGTACCATCTTTTCTTTGCAATGTTAAACCAAGGCCCCACCTGGCTCCTCATGAGTGTCCCATTGAACTGTTTTGAGGAGAAGCAGGGGAGATCTCCCTGGTGTCCCAAGCAACGTTTCCCTCCACCAATCTCACCCAAACAGATGATCATTCATGTAACAATGTTTTTTGGAATGTTACCCAAGACCACAAGAAACTACAAAGCGTTGTGAACGAAGCCCAGTCCATCACACAACCCAGCCTCCCATCCATTGACTCCGTCTACACTTCCCGCTGCCTCGGAAAAGCAGCCAGCATAATTAAGGACCCCACGCAAAGAACAAAGAACAAAGAAAATTACAGCACAGGAACAGGCCCTTCGGCCCTCCAAGCCTGCACCGACAATGCTGCCCGACTTAACTAAAACCCCCGACCCTTCCGGGGACCACATCCCTCTATTCCTATCTCGTTCATGTACTTGTCAATATGCCCCTTAAAAGTCACTACCGTATCCACTTCCACTACCGCCCCGGCAACAAGTTCCAGGCACCCACCACCCTCTGTGTAAAAAAATCTGCCTCGTACATCTCCTTTAAACCTTGCCCCTCACACCTTAAACCTATGCCCCCTAGTAACTGACTCTTCCACCCTGGGAAAAAGCTTCTGACTATCCACTCTGTCCATGCCTCTCATAATCTTGTAGACTTCTATCAGGTCTCCCCTCAACCTCCGTCGCTCCAGTGAGAACAAACCAAGTTTCTCCAACCTCTCCTCATAGCTAATGCCTTCCATATTAGGCGACATCCTGGTAAATCTTTTCTGTACCCTCTCCAAAGCCTCCACATCCTCCTGGTAGTGTGGCGACCAGAATTGAACACTATATTCCAAGTACGGCCTAACTAAGGTTCTATAAAGCTGCAACGTGACTTGCCAATTTTAAAACTCAATACCCCGGCCGATGAAGGCAAGCATGCCATATGCCTTCTTGACTACCTTCTCCACCTGCATTGCCACTTTCAGTGACCTGTGTACCTGTACACCCAGATCCCTTTGCCTATCAATACTCTTAAGGGTTCTGCCATTCACTGTATCTTTCCTATCTGTATTAGACCTTCCAAAATGCATTACCTCACATTTGTCCGGATTAAACTCCATCTGCCATCTCTCCGCCCAAGTCTCCAACTGATCTATATCCTGCTGTATCCTCTGATGGTCCTCATCGCTATCTGCAAATCCGCCAACCTTTGTGTCATTCGCAAACTTACTAACCAATCCAGTTACATTTTCCCCAGACATTCTCTCTTCTACCTTCTTCTGTTGGGAAAAAGATACAAAAGTCTGAGGTCACGTACCAACCGACTCAAGAATAGCTTCTTCCCTGCTGCCGTCAGACTTTTGAATGGACCTATCACACATTAAGTTGATCTTTCTCTACGCCCGAGCTGTGACTATAACACTACATTCTGCACCCTCTCCTTTCCTTCTCTATGAACGGTATGCTTTGGCTATATAGCGCGCAAGAAACAATACTTTTCACTGTCTCCCAATACATGTGACAATAATAAATCAAATCAAATTGTCACAATAATGAAGACACTTTGAAAGTACTTGATTGGCTGTGAAGTGCTTTGGGTTGATCTGAGGTTGTGAGGGGCACTTTGGAAATACAAGTTTGTTTTATTTCTTTCCTTAGGCAGGAATAAGGAGACAATGAAAAAGGAACTGACCCTCTCCGCGCTGGAGATGAAATCACAGAGGCAGTAGTTGACGTGCTGGATCTTGTCCTGAAGAAGAGACACATGTTTCGGGAGTGACCCGGGAGAATATTCCTGAAACGTTATGGATAAAAATTCACGTTAATGGTTAGCTATTAGTTTTTGTACTCCCTGTTCCCTCTCTCTCGAACATACAAACTCCTGAAGTAGGAGCAGGAGTAGGCCATTCGACCCCTCAAGCCTGCCCCGCCATTCAATATGATCATAGAACATAGAACAGTACAGCACAGAACAGGCCCTTCAGCCCACGATGTTGTGCCGAGCTTTATCTGAAACCAAGATCAAGCTATCCCACTCCCTATCATCCTGGTGTGCTCCATGTGCCTATCCAATAACCGCTTAAATGTTCCTAAAGTGTCTGACTCCACTATCACTGCAGGCAGTCCATTCCACACCCCAACCACTCTCTGCGTAAAGAACCTACCTCTGATATCCTTCCTATATCTCCCACCACGAACCCTATCATCTGCTGGTGTTTCAAAGATTCCACGTTCAAATCTACCCCCCGATAACCTTTGATTCCCCTGCCTAACAAGAATCCATCTACCTCCATCTTAAAAATATTCACTGACTTCTGAGGCAGAGAGTTCCAAAGTTGCACAACCCTCTGAGAGAAAAAAAATTCTCCTCATCGCTGTCATTGAATCCCTACCGTGCAGAAGGAGGCCATTCAGCCCATCAAGTCTGCACCGACCACAATCCCACCCAGGCCCTATCCCCATAACCCCACATATTTATCCTGCCAATCCCACCTGACACTAAGGAGCAATTTAGCATGACCAATGCAACTAACCAGCATGTCTTTTGGACTATGGGGGAAACCGGAGCGCTCGGAGGAAACGCACACAGACACAGGGAGAACGTGGAGACTCCACACAGGAAGTGACCCAAGCTGGGAATTGAACCCGGGTCCCTGGTGCTGTGAGGCAGCAATGCTAACCACTGTGTCACCGTGCCGCCCAAAGAATGTCGTAAAAGAATGTCCCCTAATTTTCAAACACTGCCCCCTAATTCTGGACTCCCCCACGAGAGAAAACATCCTTTCCATATCCACCTTGTCAAGACTGTTCAGAGTCTTATATAAACTTCAATCAGGTCACCCCTCATTCTTCTAAACTTCAGTGGAAACAAGCCCAGTCTGTCCAACCTTCCCTCATTAGACAACCCACTCATAGAAACTAGAAGCAGGAGGAGGCCATTTGGCCCTTCCAGCCTGCTCCGCCATTCATTTTGATCATGGCTGATCATCGAATTTAATATCCTGATCCCTCCTTCCCCCCATATCCCTCGATCCCTTTAGCCCCAAGAGCGAAATCTAATTTCTTCTTGAAATCAGACAACGTTTTGGCCTCAACTACTTTCTGTGGGAGTGAATTCCACACATTCACCACCCTCTGGGTGAAGAAATTTCTCCTCACCTCAGTCCTAAAAGGTTTACCCCTTATCCTCAAACTATGACCCCTAATTCTGGACTCCCCCACCCTCAGGAACATTCTTTCTGAATCTACCCTGTCTAATCATGTTAGAATTTTATAAGTTTCTATGAGATCCCCTCTCACTCTTCTAAACTCCAGTGAATATAATCCTAACCATCATTGGAGGTCCAGAGCTTCCACCAATGGTCATCATTGCACGTATCAATCAGGTAAACCTCTCAACATCTCATGGATGAATAATGGGAAAAAAAGTATAAATATACATAAATATATATATTATATATTCAATTTCTTAGCCTCCAGCCCGTACATATGATCACATGATCATGGAGCTGTAGACCATGTGGCTCCTTGAAGGTGTTGCATTATCCAATAAGATCATTGTTCCAATATTTATTCCTGGGGTATGGGTGTTGTTGGTCTGGTTTGCATTTATTTAAGGTCTGAGGAGCCACTTCCTTGAAATACCATAGCAAGTCGAGGCATAGCTTAAAGAGGGAATTTAGTGATACGGTTCCAAGTCAGGATGAGGGCATAACTTGTTCTTTCATTCATTCATGGGATGTGGGCGTCCCTGGCTGTGCCAGCATTTATTGCCCATCCCTGAGGCCACCTGGAAATCAACCACATTGCTGTGGCTCTGGAGTTACATGTAGGCCAGACCGGGTAAGGACGGCAGACTTCCTTCCCTAAAGGACATTCGTGAACCGGATGGGTTTTCCGAACAGTCGACAATGGTTTCACGGTCATCAGTAGATTCTTAATTCCAGATTTCTACTGAATTCAAATTCCACCCCCTGCCTGAACCCAGATTCCCCAGAGCGTTACCCTGGGCCTCTAGATTACTAGCCCAGTAACAATACCTCTACGCCACTACCTCATCGAAAGGGGAACATATGTTCATTGAATGATAGAATCCCTACAGTGCAGAAGGAGGCCATTTGGCCCATTGAATCGGCACCGACTCTCTGACAGAGCATCTTACACAGACCAATCCCGACCCCATGCATTTACCCCACTAATCCCCCTAACCTGCACATCTCTGGACACTAAGGGGCAATTTAGCATGGCCAATCCACCTAATCTACATATTTCTGGACTGTGGGAGGAAACTGGAGCACCCGGAGGAGACCCATGCAGACACGGGGAGAACGTGCAGTCTCCACACAGACAGTGACCCTAGGCCTGAATCGAATCCGGGTCCCTGGTGCTGTGAGGCAGCAATGCTTTACACTGTGCCAACATGTCTCCCCATAGCCCCTTTGAACATTGCTGCCCTTCTTGTCCTGCTAAGGTGGTATAAGTTGTCAATTCGGTGGGGTGGGGTGGAGGGGGGCGGGGGGGTGGGGGTGGGGGGGGGGGGAATCATTGCCTGATCTTCTACCTCCGCTCCATCTTTCTCAGCCCATCCCCCCTTGATCCTCACTGGTATGTCAGCTTCCTGTCCTTGCCTACGTCTTCACCTTTCCCCGAGCAACAAATCCTCCCAAAACCCAAACCAAATCTTTTCCAGTGCTCACATTCTCTCCCGAGTCCTCGCTGCCTTGTCTCAGTCTCTGGTGTACGCTCTGGATCTCCTGACGGTACCAGTCCCGTGCCCGATCCACCATCTCCAGCCCATGCCACAGGGCATCCCGTTGCTGCTCCAGATCCTTCATCCGCTTCAGCTGAAAGAGATGCCGGTGACGAGGCGCACACGTTAACACGGCAACAAAACCACTCCTATCGTGGCAATCCCCCATTGTTATTTTTTTCGGGGTGGCGTTTTGGGGAGTGGGGGGGGCAGGGTGGGGCTGGTGGGAGACATCAGCTAGTGTGGGTGTGGTTTGTTACGACACCCAGCATCCCGTTATGAGGCAATAGCGCTCTGAGAGTGCCACTAATGACCAACGCCAGTGGATATCTGGTGCTGTGTGGTTGGCTGCATTGTTGAAGCGGTGGGAGGAAGGAATGGCAGGCGGTTGGAGGTGGTGAGGATCTCACCGGAGCCTTGGTAACTCAATTGGAAACATAGAAATATAGAAGATAGGAGCAGAAGGAGGCCATTCGGCCCTTTGAGCCTGCTCTGCCATTCATCACGATCATGGCTGATCGTCCAACTCAAAAGCCTGATCCTGCTTTCTCCCCATAACCTTTGATCCCATTCACCCCAAAGCACCACTGAGAAATTCCTCACGCAATCGAGCCCCCCAAAGCCCACGAGGGAGCCACACCCAGGCACTCAGGCACCCACTCCATAAAACTCTAATCTCTCGGAAACATTACAAGATCCTGATTGGGTGCAACTCCAACAAAACTCAGGAAGCTTATCACCATCCAGGACAAAACAGCCCTTTTGTCATCCACAAACATTCACTCCCTCCACCACCGACGCACAGTGACAGCACGTGTGAACGATCTACAAGATGCACTGCAGCAACTCACCAAGGCTCCTTAGGCAGCACCTTCCAAACCCACGACCGCTACCATCTAGAAGGACAAGGGCAGCAGATACCTGGGGACACCCCCACCTGGAGGCTCCCCTCCGAGTCACTCACCATCCTGACTTGGAAATATATCGGCCGTTCCTTCACTGTTGCTGGGTCAAAATCCTGGAGCTCCCTCCCTAACAGAACTGTGGGTGTACCTCCCGCATCTTTCAGTTGAGGTGCTTTGACAAGAGAGAACTGGCATCAAGTCATGCTGCTCGAATGGAGAGCCGGTACAATCACAATGGGCCGAACGGTCTCCTCCTGCACCCCGACAGTGCTACAAATCTGTGATTGAACTGGGGG
The DNA here is from genome assembly GCF_964213995.1 of Mustelus asterias. NCBI lineage: Eukaryota > Metazoa > Chordata > Chondrichthyes > Carcharhiniformes > Triakidae > Mustelus > Mustelus asterias. The sequence goes on along the minus strand of NC_135808.1, from coordinate 411,753 downwards.
CGGAGACTCATCTCTGCTCACAGGTGGGCATGGAAGAGATCCCATGGCACTATTCTGAGGAGCTACTGAGCTCCCTCCAGTATCCTGGCCAACATTCATCCCTCAACGAACACACCTCAAAATTGTTATCTGTGGGAGCTGCCGCACGCAGACGGGCGCTTCCAACATCACAATACCAAAGGCGCATCAAAAACAAACCATTATTGGTTGTGAGGCACTTTGGGAGCTTCTTGGGGAGGTGAAAGCTGCTATAGAAAAGCAAAATGAGCAGTGCGATACGCGAGGTAATAACGTCACCCAGTTTTTGTTACAGATACGGAGGGTGGAAGGGGGCTCAAACTGTGGGTTTGACGCTGGACAAGCGGGAGGGAGGCTCAGTCGCACCATACACAACAACATTATAAAGCTAAATATTCCTACACATGCAGTCCTGTTAATGTCCAAAGTGTCCCTTCCACTGCCATACCACACTGCTGACTCACCGCTTCCTAGTGTCTGTTTAAAATGGAGCTCAAAAAGCTCTTCGTGCAATAACATTGCCTTTGACAAAGACTCTGATTAAAAGGAGTGCAGTCACTGCGGGTCCCGCGAACAATGGCTTCACAAGCAGGCAAAATCCGGTTCAATTTCACTCCAGTAGTGGTTATTACTGAGGAGTCTGGCTTTTACAGACCAGCGATTTCAGCGACTGTGTAGAGATTCGGCACGATCGGCCTCACTTTGACACATAGAATCATAGATATTTTTTTACACAGAGGGTGGTGGGGGCCTGGAATGCGCTGCCAAGTAGGGTGGTGGAGGCAGGCACGCTGACATCGTTTAAGACTTACCTGGATAGTCACATGAGCAGCCTGGGAATGGAGGGATACAAACGATTGGTCTAGTTGGACCAAGGAGCGGCACAGGCTTGGAGGGCCGAAGGGCCTGTTTCCTGCGCTGTACTGTTCTTTGTTCTTTGTTCTATTCCCTACAGTGCAGGAGGAGGCCATTCAGCCCATCAAGTCTGCACCGATTCTCCAACAGACATCCCACCGAGGCCGTAACCCCATGTATTTACCCCGTTAATTCCCCCTAACCTGCACAACTTTGGATACTAAGGGGCAATTTAGCATGGCCAATCTACCTAACCTGCACATCTTTGGACACTAAGGGACAATTTAGCATGGCCAATCCACCTAACCTGTACATCTTTGGACACTAAGGGACAATTTAGCATGGCCAATCCACCTAACCTGCACGTCTTTGGACACTAAGGGACAATTTAGCATGGCCAATCCACCTAACCTGCACGTCTTTGGACACTAAGGGACAATTTAGCATGGCCAATCCACCTAACCTGCACGTCTTTGGACACTAAGGGACAATTTAGCATGGCCAATCCACATAACCTGCACATCTTTGGACACTAAGGGACAATTTAGCATAGCCAATCCACCTAACCTGCACATCTTTGGACACTAAGGGACAATTTAGCATGGCCAAACCACCTAACCTACACACCTTAAAGTTAAAGTTTATTTATTATTGTCACAAGTAAGTTTACATTAACACTGCAATGAAGTTGCTATGAAAATCCCTGAGTCGCCACACTCCGACGCCCTGTTCAGGTACACTGAGGGAGAATTTAGCATGGCCAATGCACCTAACCAGCACGTCTTTCAGACTCTGGGAGGAAACCAGAGCACCCGGAGGAAACCCACGCAGACACGGGGAGAACGTGCAGGCTCCACACAGACAGTGACCCAAGCTGGGATTGAACCTGGGTCCCTGGCGCTGTGAGGCAGCAGTGCTAACCACTGTGCCACTGTGCTCCAGGAGGAGGCTGTTCACCCCTCAATTCACAGGGGCAGGCAGGGAGGTGAAAATATGGCAGCGGAGGGGGTAACGTCACTGATCTCATAATCCAGGGGCCCAGGCTAATGCTCGGGGTGGGGGAACACGGCAGCTGGTGGAATTTAAATCCAGATAATAAAATCTGGAATTATAAAGCCAGTCTCAATCAGGAACTGTCACTGATTGTTGCAAAAGCCCATCTGGTTCACAGGGACTGCAGCAGGTTCAAGAAGGCAGCGATTCACCCACCACCTTCTCAAAGGGCAATTAAGGATGGGCAATAAATGTTGGGCTTAGCCAGCGATACCCACATCCCATGAACAAATTTTGCTTTCTAAATGCGCCTTCAGTGAAGGAAATCTGCCGTCCTTACCCGGTCTGGCCTACATGTGACTCCAGAGCCACAGCAACGTGGGTGACTCTTAACTGTCCTCTGAAATGGCCGAGCGAGACATTCAGTTCAAGGGGCAGTTAGGGATGGGAAATAAACGCTGGCCCAGTCCAGTGACACCCACATCCAAGAATACAATAAATTAAAGTTTATTTATTCGTGTCGCAAGAGGGCTTACATTAACACTGCAATGAAGTTACTGTGAAAATCCCCTAGTCACCACACTCCGGCGCCTGTTCGGGTACACTGAGGGAGAATTTAGCACGGCCAATGCACGTCTTTGGACTGTGGGGGGAAAACAGAGCACCCGGAGGAAACCCACGCAGACATGGGGAGAACGTGCAGACTCCACACAGACAGTGACCCAAGTTGGGAATCGAATCCGGGTCCCTGGCGCAGTGAGGCAGCAGTGAACCCGGGTCCCTGGCGCAGTGAGGCAGCAGTGCTAACCACTGTGCCACCGTGCTGCCCCTTTGCTAAAGCCTCCGACAGGATCTGCGTAAGCTCGATAGGAAAGCTCACACAGCGGCAATCGCTGGCTGTCGACAATCTCGCCGAACCGTCCCCTGCCAAAAAAAAGTTGCGCGCCTTGAAGAACGAATCAACTCCCAGCCAGGTGTGAGTGAGGAGGGGAGAGAGGGAGGGAACACAATTAAAGTTATCCATGATGAAAGAGGACCGAGATACTTAACCAGCTTCTGTACAGATTATGGAGGCGAGATTTATTTTTTAAAAAGCGAATAGAGAGGTAACGAATGAAGAACTCACCCACAGGAAGAAATGGCGGGCATCCAGGCTGCTGTGCAGGGGGATGATGACGAGGGTGTAGCGAGGTAGCACAGGCATGTGCGAAAGGTGTGTGTGTCTGTGAGTGAGTGAGTGTGTCTGTGTGTGTCTGTGTGTGTGTGTGTGTCTGTGTGTGTGGCGAGCAAAGCCCAGGGCGTCTCTCTCCCCCCTCTCCTCCTCCCCCCACCGACCTAACCCCCCCACCCCACCACCCGCCCCGCCAGACGCTCCGTCAGAAGTGACTGGTGGTCAATAACTCTGGCGAGTGCATGTGGTGACTGCGAGTCCCCTCTCCACACCCACAAACACACACACACACACACACACACACCCACCCACAAACACACACACACACACAAACACACACACACACACCCACAAACACACACACACCGAGAGAAGTCAGCGAGAGAGAGTGAATATCCAGAGCTCTCCCAGGCTGAATCGAAGGCCCCAGAGGGTTGGAGGCAGGGTGAGGGAGAGCAGAGACAGAGAGAGGTGTACTGCCGCTCTGCCCTCAGTGCTCCCTCCCGCACGGCCCCGGAATGCAGCAGCAATGAAAACGCAGGAGGCTGCCCCACCTGTTAAGGCAGGATAACGCCAGGATCTGGATTACAACCAGAGGCAAAACAGCAGCTTTGATTTTTTTTCCGCTCTCTCTCTCTCATTTCCAACAATCAACATTGCTGACTGTAGCAAAACCCCGGCCCTGCCACTGCAGCCCAGACGTTTAACTCTTTCTTGACTCCAATATGGAATTTCTATTTTCCTATAAATAGAGGGCAAATCTCTCCCCCCCGACCCCTTCCAAAGTTCCTCCACAGCCTGCACTAGTGGAGGTGCCAGCTCAAGAGACCCCCAGCTCTGCACGGTGGCACAGTGAAGGGGTGGCACTGTGGCAGGGGGGCATGGTGGCACAGTGGTTAGCACTGCTCTCTCACAGTGCCAGGGACTCGGGTTCAATTCCAGCCTCGGGTCACTGCCTGTGCGGAGTTTGCACATTCTCCTCGAGTCTGCATGGGTTTCCTCCGGCTGCTCCAGTTTCCTCCCACAGTTTGGAAGACGTGCTGGTTAGGGTGCATTGGCCGTGCTAAATTCTCCCTCAGTGTACCCGAACAGGCGCTGGAGTGTGGTGACAGTAACTTCATTGCAGTGTTAATATAAGCCTACTTGTGACACCAATAAATAAACTTCCAAAACTGAATATAAATGAGAGAGGTCATGTTCACTGACATGGGCTGTGGCTTGTTCTGAGTGTGATTACTGCAGAATTTGGAGAGTGAGGGAGTTTGGTAAGGCCTAGAGTCATAGGGTTTTACAGCACACAAAAAGAGGCCTTTCGGCCCATCTTGTCTGCGCTGGCCATCAAGCACCTAGCTAACCCAGTTCCATTTTCCAACGCTTGGTCCATAGCCTTGTATTGTAGAGGATGAGAAAGGTCCTCTTTTTTCTATCTTTCTCACTGTTGTTCGGGAAGGTCTTTAAGGAGCTGAAACTTAGAAAAACATGTTCCGTTCAAAATAAGTAAGTACTCAGAAACACAAGCAGCAGGCAAGTAAAGTCAAGGCCAGGTAAGATAAAGGAGTATAAATAAAGTAATGTAAGGAAAGTAAATTGAAGCCACGGCAGGACGGACGCAGTTGTGTGGAATGGGCGTCCTGTAATATGTGGGAAGTTGTGTGTGTTACGATGTCCAGACAATCACGTGTGCAGGTAGTTTCACCAGCTTCAGAAACTTGGGCTCTGGGTTGTGGAGCTCGAACAGCGGCTGGAGACAGGATAAGGTGTCATTGAGAAACACACGGGCTAATGAGGAATAGTCGGCATGGATTTGTTAGTGGAAGATTGTGCTGATTAATAGAATTTTCTGGGGAAGTAACGAGGAGGATTGATGAGGGTAATGCAGTGGATGTTGTCTACATGGATTTCAGTAAGGCATTTGACGAGATCCCACTGGTCAGGAAAGCAAGATCTGGTGGGATAAGGGGAAAGGTGGCACATTGGGTCCAAAATTAACTCAGCGTAATATGTGGGAAGTCGGAAAATGCGGTATGTGGGAAGCTCAGGAAACAAAGAGTAAAGGTCGATGGATGTTTTTAGAAAAGGAAAACAGTTTCCAGTGGTGGTCCACGGGGCGCCGTGTTTAATGATTCAGATTTAAATGTGGGACACATGTTTGGGAAAGTTGGAGATGACACAATGATTGACAGTATAATTGATAGTGAGGAGGACAGCTGTTGAATCGAGAATGATACGATGGGTTTGGTTGAGTGGCCAGGGAAAAGGCAAACAGAATTCAATGCAGAGAGAGAGCAGAGGAGATTTACAAGAATGTTGCCAGGGATTGAAAATTGCGGCTATGAGGAGAGATTGGCCAGGCTTGGGTTGTGGCAGCACAGTGGCCCAGTGGTTAGCACCATTATCTTGCAGCGCAAAGTACCCCGGTTCAATTCCCAGCTTGGGTCACTCTCTGTGTGGAGTTTGCACATTCTCCCCATGTCTGCGTGGGTTTCCTCCGGGTGCTCCAGTTTCCTCCCACAGTCCATAAAATGTTCCTGCCACAGCCTCAGAACATCCCAGTGTGCTTTATTTATTTATTAGTCAGAAGTAGTCTTACTGTAATGAAGTGGGCTTTAGGACGACACAGTGATTAGCACTGCTGCCTCACAGCGCCAGGGACCCGGGTTCAATTCCCGGCTTGGGTCACTGTCTGTGTGGAGTCTGCACGTTCTCCCCGTGTCTGAGTACGTTTCCTCCGGATGCCCCGGTTTCCTCCCACAGTCCAAAGATCTGCGGGTTAGGTGGATTAGCCGTGCTAAATTGCCACTTATTGTCAGGGAAATTAGCAGGGTAAATATGTGGGGTTATGGGAATAGGGCCTGGGTGGGATTGTGGTTGTTGCAGACTCGATGGGCTGAATGGCCTCCTTCTGTACTGTAGGGATTCTATGATTTTCCTCAGAACAGAGATGGCTGAGGGGTGACTTAATTGAGGTGGACAAAATGGTGAGGGTAAACAGGGTTGACAGGAAAGACTGGTTTCCCATAGCTGAGAGGGAAATTAGCAGAGGCAGAGATTGGAGATGATTGGTAGAAGGATTAGAGCGATTGAGGAAAAATGTCTTCACTGGTGGCTGTTTGGAATTGATCACAGGGTTTGGTAATGAAGACTAAAACACTCAGATCAGTTAAGTTGTAACCTACAAGACAACAGACCAGCGACTGGAAAATGGGATTAAAATGAACAGCGAGTATTTTTTTAAATGCTTTTTTTGAAGCTGGTATCTTGGGCTGAATTAACTCTTTCTATGCTGAAACTTTTTATGGTTTTTATGGTTGAAATCAACAGTGTGATAGAATTCTCTTCAATTCCATAAAGAGGTTTGACACCATCCAGGACAAAGCAGCCCCGCTTGATTGCTAATCCATCCACTCCCTCCACCACCGACGCAGCCGTGTGTACCATCTACAAGATGCACTGCAGCTACTCACCAAGGCTCCTTAGGCAGCACCTTCCAAACCCACGGCCGCTTCCATCTAGAAGGACGAGGGCAGCAGATACCTGGGAACACCCCCACCTGGAGGTTCCCCTCCAAGTTACATACCATTCGATGTCACCCTGTCCCAGAGGGGGAAAGGACAGTGTCTGACCCACTGTCCCACCCAGTCCCAGAGGGGGAAAGGACAGTTTCTGACCCACTGTCCCACCCAGTCCCAGAGGGGGAAAGGACAGTGTCTGACCCACTGTCCCACTCAGTCCCAGAAGGGGGAAAGGACAGTGTCTGACCCACTGTCCCACCCAGTCCCAGAGGGGGAAAGGACAGTGTCTGACCCACTGTCCCACCCAGTCCCAGAGGGGGAAAGGACAGTGTCTGACCCACTGTCCCATTCAGTCCCAGAGGGGGAAAGGACAGTGTCTGACCCACTGTCCCACCCAGTCTCAGAGGAGGAAAGGACAGTGTCTGACCCACTGTCCCACCCAGTCCCAGAGGGGGAAAGGACAGTGTCTGACCCACTGTCCCACCCAGTCCCAGAGGGGGAAAGGACAGTGTCTGGATAATGAAGCACTGTATCATTGTGTTGGCTCCTAAGCCAGTGATCAGTGTGTGATGTGGTGGGGAACTCCTGGAGGACCTGCCTCTGGAGGTTTCATCACTTGACCTCCCACATCCAACATGGCTGTCCTCACGGTTCTACCCAATCCCTTCCCTTCACCCCCTCATCCAATTGGAATGCAAATAGAATCTTCATTAACCAATGGGATGATTCCTGGCTGCCAGTGAAACCTCCCCCAACTCCAGCTGATTTCTCAGTGAAATACCATGCTCTGTATTAACGTTTCAATAAGGGCAGCAGTGCACTGGTTAAAGTAAAAATCCCACCAAGCACAATTAGCTGATAACTTGAACATTGTTGAAAAAGGCAAACCAAAGTGAATAAAGGTAAAACAAAGTACTTTATCTCAGTGTGAAAATGAAATGATAAAATAAATCTTTATGAAGCCCCCTGTGATTTTTCACTGCGTGTTCTCCAGCTCTGTGTTAGAGGATTAATTATAGAATAGAATCCTTACAGTGCAGAAAGAGGCTATTTGGCCCATCGAGTCTGCACTGATCACAATCCCACCCAGGCCCTATTCCCGTAATCCAACATATTCACCCTGCTAATCCCCCTGGCACTAGAATCAATTTAGCATGGTCAATCAGCCTAACCTGCACACCTTTGGAGTGTGGGAGGAAACCGGAACACCCGGAGGAAACCCACGCAGACACGGGGAGAACGTGCAAACTCCACACAGACAGTGACCCAAGGCTGGAATTGAACCTGGTCCCTGGCGCTGTGAGGCAGCAGTGCTAACCACTGTGCCACCATGCCACCCACTGTGCCACCTTGCTGCCCACCTCTGGTTCTGTAGATTCTGGAGCCACTCTGTAGGTTTGACAGATGGGATTTTAAAAAAAAAGATAATTATTGGTTCCAATATTTTTCATATTGTCCCCATTTTGTTTTTGGAACAACTTCAGTGATCTCAAGTTTGCAGTGATCTCCTTTTGTAGGTTTTGGCATTCAAATTTATATAATTTACCCAGTAATGACCGTAAGAAACGGAGGCTCCTCGAGCCAGGTTAACCCTTCAATAAGATCATGGCTGCTTGGTTTGTGTTTCAAATTCCACATCTCCATTGAACCCCGATAACCTTTGATTCCCCTGCCTAACAAGAATCTATCTACCTCCGCCTTAGAATCGTAGAAACCCTACAGTACAGAAAGAGGCCATTCGGCCCATCGAGTCTGCACCGACCACAATCCCACCCAGGCCCTACCCCCATATCCCTACATATTTGCCCACTAATCCCTCTAACCTGCACATCCCAGGACACTGAGGGGCAATTTTAGCATGGCCAATCAACCTAACCTGCACATCTTTGGACTTGAAAATACTCAGTGACCCACCGCCTCCTCCAGTTTCCGAGGCAGCGAGTTCCAAGGTCCTACAATCCTCTGAGAGAAAGGAATTCTCCTCATCTCGGTCCCAGATGGTCTACCCCTTATCCTGAGACTGTGACCTCTTGTTCTAGAACCACCCCTCCCCGCCCCCCTCACCCTCCGCCAGAGGATACAACATCCAGTCTGTCCAGTCCACATTTCAATTAGATCCCCTCTCATAGAGTCATAGAGGTTTACAGCATGGAAACAGGCCCTTTGGCCCAACTTGTCCATGCCGCCCTTTTTTCTAAAACCCCTCAGCTCGTCCCAATTGCCCGCATTTGACCCATATCCCTCTGTACCCATCTTACCGTCTATGGAGTAAAATGGCGACAAACTCCCCGTCAGGGAATTGAACCCCAGTCTCCTGCGGGACAGGCGGGGATACTAACCACTATACTGACGAGGAAGTCATTCTTCTAAATTCCAGTGAATACAGGCCCAGTTGATCCAATCTTTCCTGGATTGACGTGGATCAGTACCACTTACCCGCCTGATCCCCATAACCCTTAATTCCCTTACCGCTCAGGAATCCATCCATCCGCGCTTTAAACATATCAATTGGGGCGGCACGGTAGCACAGTGGTTAGCACTGCTGCTTCACAGCTCCAGGGTCCTGGGTTCGATTCCCGGCTCGGGTCACTGTCTGTGTGGAGTTTGCACATTCTCCTCGTGTCTGCGTGGGTTTCCTCCGGGTGCTCCGGTTTCCTCTCACAGTCCAAAGATGTGCGGGTTAGGTTGATTGGCCAGGTTAAAAATTGCCCCTTAGAGTCCTGAGATGCGTAGGTTAGAGGGATTAGTGGGTAAAAATATGTGGGGGTAGGGCCTGGGTGGGATTGTGGTCGGTGCAGACTCGATGGGCCGAATGGCCTCCTTCTGCACTGTAGGGTTTCTATGATTCTATGATTCTATGGAATGACAATCCTGCCACCCCAGGATTCAGTCTGGTGAACCTTCGCTGCACTCCCTCTATGGCAAGTGTATCCTTTCTTAGATGAGACCAAAACTGCACACAATACTCCATATGTGGTCTCACCAAGACTCTGTAAAATAAGTTTAAAGTTTATTTATTAGTGTCACTGAGGTGGTGGAGGCTACCTCGCTGAATATGTTTAAAGCGCGGATGGATGGATTCCTGAGCGGTAAGGGAATTAAGGGTTATGGGGATCAGGCGGGTAAGTGGTACTGATCCACGTCAGATCAGCCATGATCTTATTGAATGGCGGGGCAGGCTCGAGGGGCTAGATGGCCTACTCCTGCTCCTATTTCTTATGTTCTTATGTTCTTATGTCACAAGTAGGCTTACATTAACACTGCAATGAAGCTACTGTGAAAATCCCCTAGTCGCCACACTCCAGCACCTGTTCGGGTACACTGAGAGAGAATTTAGCACGGCCAATCCACCCTAACCAGCACGCCTTTCGGACTGTGGGAGGAAACCGGAGCACCCGGAGGAGACCCATGCAGACATGGGGAGAACATGCAGACTCCGCACAGACAGTGATCCAAGCCGGGAATCGACCTGGGTCCTGGTGCTGTGAGGCAGCAGTGCTAACCACTGTGCTACTGTGCCATCCCTGCAGTCAGACATCCTTGCTCCTGTATTCAAGTCCTCTTGCAATGAAGGCCAACATACCGTTTGTCTTCCTAACTGCTCGCTGTACCTGCACGTTTCCTTTCAATTCCTGGTGTACAAGGACACCCAGTTCCCTTTGTACATCAACATTTCCCAATCTAGCACCATTTAATTAATATTCTGCCACTTTGTTTCTCCATCTCAAGTCAATAACTTCACATTTATACTGCATCTGCCATGTATTTGCCCACTCAACTCGTCTAGACCACCTTGAAGCCTCTTAACATCCTCCTCAGCACTCACATTCCCACCAAGTTTCATGTCATCAGCAAACTTGGAAATATTACCTTTGGTTCCCTCACCCAAATCATTGATGAATATTGTGAATAGCTGAACCCGAAGCACTGAACCCTGTGGGACCCCACTAGACACTGCCTGCCACGTGGAAAAAGACTCATTTATTCCTACTCTCGGTTACCTGTTTGCTAACCAATTCTCAATCTGTGCTAATATATTAACCCCAATCCCACGTGCTCTAATATTGCACACTAATCTCGTATGTGGGACTTTATCAAAAGCTTTCTGAAAATCTAAATACACCACATCCACTGGCTCTCCCTTATCTATCCTACTAGATATGTCACCACGTTCTGAACATCCAAATACACCAAATCCACTGGCTCTCCTGCATCTATTCCGCTAGTTACGTCCTCAGGAAACTCCAGGAAATCTGTCAGGATTTGTTTTGACTCACCTGCCAGGATTCTTCCCAGGGTCAAAGGCCAGATATTAAAAAGACTGGACACATGCATATTGACAATAATTTATATAAATACAGAAATAAATAGACCATCGCCTGGTTAGACAAAAAAAAAGTTATTGCATATAAGCTGGACCTTCCCAAGCTAAAAGTCGAAGCAATGTCAATGTCCATTTTTAAAAAAATCAGATCTTCCTAAATATTGCATGAATTCATGCTAGCGGCTCAGTGCTCACTCGTAGTCCCCTATTCGAGTGGGGTAGGACTGAGCAATCTTTCACTCCAGTTACTCCAGGAAATGTGGAATGCTGGAATGTTGAATGGGATAGGGGGTTGCAGTCTGCTTTCTGGAGGCAATCTTTGCCAATCCTCTGTTCCTCCC
>NC_135808.1:375539-398039 GCF_964213995.1 Mustelus asterias | reverse complement strand
CTGCGAGATGCCTTTGTGGTTTGTTACTGACCCAAAAAGGGTGCTACGCCAAGGCAAGTTGTGGTTGTTGCCTCAACAAATAAAATAATGAGTGTCATAGATCAGGTAGATTGTCAACATCTTTCCCCAAAGGTAGGGGAGTCTAAAACGAGAGGGCATAGGTTTAAGATGAGAGGGGAGAGATGGGGAGAAGATACAAAAGTGTCCAGAGGGGCAATTTTTTCACACAGAGGGTGGTGAGTGTCTGGAACAAGCTGCCAGAGGTAGTAGTAGTAGTAGAGGTGGGTATAATTCTGTCTTTTAAAAAGCATTTAGACAGTTACATAAGTAGGATGGGTGCAGAGGGATATGAGCCAAACGTGGGCAAATGGGACTAGCTTAATGGTTAAGAAAAAGGGCGGCATGGACAAGTTGGGCTGAAGGGTCTGTTTCCATGCTGTAAACTTCTATGACTCCATGAACTCACATATCTCAACAGATTCCACCTGAACCCATTGTGGGTTCAAATCCCATCCCAGAATATTGAGCATAGTAGCCAGACAGTGCAACCTCTTTTCCCAGTGGAATTAGAAACAGACTTGATCCCTTCACCGCCTCTCTCCTGACCCCACCCTCCAATCCCAGCAGTACCTACCTTGGTTAACAGGTGGTTCTGCTCCTTCAACGAGCTGATTGGCTGCCTCTGGAAGCCCATCACCTTCAGTGGGGAGCCAAATCCGTTGACGTGGTGACGGTGATGAGGGAACGGCAGCTGCGGGAAAACGAGAAACAGTTGGAGGGGGTGTCAGCAGGTTAGAAGCCACAGGGTCAGAGGTCAGGACCTCACACCCCCACAGCCTTTGCAGGAGGGCTGCTCCTCGGGAAGACTGCACCCCGAGATATCCGATGGGAAACTGGTGCTCGGGGATTCGCGGGAAGTGGCCGTTGGTGGTCAGGCCTGACTTTATTGCCCAGTCATCCCTGCCCTTGACAAGGTGGTGGGAGCCGCCATCTTGAATATTACTGAGTGGCCCTGGAGAGAGTCTAGAGGAGGTTCACGAGAATGATCCCGGGAATGAGAAGCTTGACGTATGTGGAGCGTTTGTGGACTCCAGGTCTGTGCTTGATGGAGTTTAGAAGGATGAGGGGGGAATCTCATTGAAACTTACAGAATACTGAAAGGCCTGGATAGAGTGGACATGAGGAAGATGTTTCCATGAGTGGGAGAGACTCGGACCTGAGGGCACAGCCCCAGAGTAAAGGGACGACCCTTCAGAACCGAGATGAGGAGGAATTTCTTCATCCAGAGGGTGGCGAATCTGTGGAATTCATTGCCACAGAAAAGGCCAGATCATTGAATGTCTTTAAAACAGAGAGAGATCGGTTCTTGACTGGTAAGGGGATCAAAGGTTACAGGGAAAGGCGGGAGAACGGGGTTGAGAAACTTATCAGCCATGTTTGAATGGCGGAGCGGACTTGATGGGCCGAGTGGCCTAATTCTGCTCCCAAATCTTATGGTATGATGGCTTGTCAGACCATTTCAGAGGGTGGTTAAGAGATAGCTGTATTACAGGTGGGATGAAGGGTATAGAGTCACATGTTGGCCAGACCGGAATGGAGGTTTTGCGATGGACTGGGTTGGGACACCATGTACAATGTAACGCAGGTGCCCCGAAGGAAAATGAGGTTAATTGGATTTGGAATTCTCTTTCCAATGGAGCAGTGGGAGGCTGGATCTTCGAATAGATTCAAGGCTGAGTTAGGCAGAGTTTTGAACGTAAAGCATTATGGGTTGGGGGCGGGGGGTCAGGAAAATGGAATTAAGACAACAATGAGATCAGCCGCCATCCTATTGAATGGTGGAGCAGTGTGCGGCCAAATGGCCTACTCCTGCTCCAAGGGAGCTGGTGGCATTCACTAGATTAGTGACCGAGGGCAAGATCTGGGGACCCGGGTTCGAATCCCACCGGGGCAGATGGTGAAATTTGAATTCAATAAAAATCTGGAAATAAAAGTCTAATGATGACCATGAAACCATTGTTGAATGTCAGAAAAACCCATCTGGTTCACTAATGTCCTTTAGAGTGATAGAGGTTTACAGCATGGAAACAGGCTCTTCAGCCCAACTTGTCCATGCTGCCCCTTTTTAAACCCCTAAGCTAGTCCCAATTGCCCGCATTTGGCCCATATCCCTCTATACCCATCTTACCCATGTAACTGTCTAAATGCTTTTTAAAAGATAAAATCGTACCCGCCTCTACTACTACCTCTGACAGCTTGTTCCACTCACCACCCTCTGTGTGAAAAAATTGTCCCTCTGGACACTTTTGTATCTCCCCCCTCTCACCTTAAACCTATGTCCTCTAGTTTTAGAATCCCCTACCTTTGGGAAAAGATATTGACTTTCTAGCTGATCTGTGCCCCTCATTATATTATAGACCTCTATAAGATTACCCCTCAGCCTCCTACACTCCAGAGAAGGAAGGCAAGGAAATCTGCCATCCTTACCTGGTCTGGCCTACATGTGACTCCAGAGCCACAGCAATGTGTGGTTGACTCTCAACTGCCCTCAGGGATGGGCAATAAATGCAGGCCAGCCAGCGATGCCCACATGCCATGATTGAATTAGAAACTCGGGGAAGGGCAGAAGCCTTTCATGGACATTACTGAACCAGTTGGGTTTTCACCGTTGTTTTTCATCACCATGACTGAGAGCAGCTTTAATTATTCCAGATCTGGTTAGGTCACAGCTGGAGCACTGTGTGCAGTTCTGGTCGCCACACTATAGGAAGGACGTGAACGCACTGGAAAGGATACAAAGGAGATTCACCAGGATGCTGAAGCGTTTCAGCTATGAGCTGGTTAGGCTGGGGTTGTTTTCTTTAGAGCAGAGAAGGCTGAGGGGGGACCTGATTGAGGTGTACACAATTATAGTGAGTATATCCGCATTGGCTGGAGGTTATTCATGATGGCCCCTGCTTGCTCAACCTTGCCCGTCGCCTGAGGTGTGGTGATCCTTAGGTTAAATCACCGCCAGTCAGCTCTTCCCCTCAAAGGGGAAAGCACCTATGGTCATCTGGGTCTTTGGCGACTTTACCTTCACCTTGCCCGCATTCTCCACTTTGATTTTGGGTGGCACAGTGGTTAGCACAGCTGCCTCACAGTGCCAGGAACCCGGATTCAATTCCTGGCTTGGGTCACTGTCTATGTGGAACTTGCAGGTGCTCCGTGTCTGCGTGGGTTTCCTCCGGGTGCTCCAGTTTCCTTCGAAACTCCAAAGATCTGGAGGTTAAGTAGATTGGCCATGCTAATTTCCCCCTTAATGTCCAAAAATGTGCACAGTAGGGCGATTGGCTATGATAAATTGTCCCTAGTGTCCAAAGATGTGCAGGTTAGGGGGATTGGCCATGCTAAATGCACGGGTTTACAGGTAGATGGGCCTGGATATGATGCTCTTTCAGAGAGTCAGTGGAGACTAAATGGGCCAAATGGCCTCTGTCTGCACCTCTATGGAGGGGATCTCCTCTTCCTTCCAGTGGGCACCTTAAGGTTAAAGCTGCTCCTCCAATCCCCATCATCCTACCACCCACCCTAACCCTTAACTTACCCACGGCCTCCCCACCCCTGCCGCTTCCACTCATCCTGTGCCATTGTCGAGCGCAAGGTGGTGGGGTCTGAGCCCTCGCGACCCCCCCCCCCGAATCTTCACACAAACACCCACCTTGCCAGAGGAGGAGATGAGGTCGCTGAGGCAGCAGTTAACTTCCTGTATCTTAGCCAGGAGAAGGAAGGCTCGATTCTGGAGTGGGTCAGTGAGGTAGTCCTGGAACAAAAGGATGAGAGAGTGAGAGAGAAACACAATTGGGGAAGGGGGGGGTACAATCTGGAGTGGGGGGCTGGGGATGGAGGTAGAGGAAACGGAATCCTGGCGGGAACAATCCCACCCTCCTCTCCCCGACAGCCCAGGGCAAGGATCCATGCTGTGACCCGCACCTTGACAGGAGCTGTTCCAATGGGAGTGTTCCCACTGGGAACGTGCGGGATCCGAGTTACTGGTTTCTCCAATGCCTTAGCACGGGAGGAACCATTTCTTCGTAATGTGGCTCGCTGTCTCTGACGCATTACTCAAGCTGGGACAGTCAGGCATCACCTTGTGATACTATTGGTCATAGAATCATTGGATCACAGTACAGAAGTCTGCACCAAATCTCGGACACAGCATCCCACCCAGAATCTATCCCCATAACCCTACAGATTTACCCCACTAATCCACCTAACCTGCACATCTTTGGACACTAAGGGACAATTTAGCATGGCCAATCCACCCTAACCTGCACATCTTTGGACACTAAGGGACAATTTAGCATGGCCAATCCACCCTAACCTGCACATCTTTGACACTAAGGGGCAATTCAGCATGGCAAATCCAGCTAACCGGCACATCTTTGGCCGCTAAGGGGCAATTCAGCATGGCCAATCCACCTAACCTACACATCTTTGGACACTAAGGGGCAATTTAGCATGGCCAATCCACCCTAACCTGCACATCTTTGACACTAAGGGGCAATTCAGCATGGCAAATCCAGCTAACCGGCACATCTTTGGCCGCTAAGGGGCAATTTAGCATGGCCAATCCACCTAACCTACACATCTTTGGACACTAAGGGGCAATTTAGCACGGCCAATCCACCTAACCTGTACATCTTTGGACTGTGGGAGGAAACTGGAGCACCCGAGGGAAACCCATGCAGAAAGGCGGAGAATGTGCAAACTCGACAGAGACAGTGACCCAAGGCCAGAAATGAACCCAGCTCCCTGTGAGGCAGCAGTGCGAACCACTGTATCACCCTGCTGCCTATGAGCAAGGAGAGAGAGAGAGAGGTTCGGGGAAGGATCAGTGTCACCAGAAACCGAATTCTCTGCACCCAACCGTCGAGTGGCACGAGCGGCCATGACAGAACTCACCTGGCCCCTGAAGCCCTGCCGGACATGGCTTTGCCTTTGGTGCACGGCGTGGATTTGCTGATGGTACCAGTCCCGTGCCCGCTCCACCACTTCCAGCCCATGCAAGAGGGCGTCACGCTGTCGCTCCAGCTCCTTCATCTGCTTCAACTGTGACGAGACAAAGGACAAGGGGAGCATGCCCATCAATCAGCTGGCTACACGCCTGGCCGTATATTCACCCTCATGAACGGCTAGAGCATTCCGACCATTATCTATCGCCACGAAGCCTCAGCTACCAGAACTTGTCCATCACTTCCTGTGTGATCGGGACGGAGGCGCGACACTTTTCCCCACGATGGAAGAGGTGAACGGGCAAAGAAGACAGGAGAACAGACAAAGGCCTCTCAAAACACAAATACTCGCGTGTTACCAACACGTAGGTGCCTGTGTAGCAATCGGATATTATAATCACAGGTACTCACTTAAAATGTAATTAACTAATCTAGTTAATAGGCATAATTGGCTCGAGATAATGGGACACCAATGTGTAATATAAGACTGAGATAAGGAGGAATTTCTTCTCTCAGAGGGTTGAGTGTCTTTGGAACTCCTTGTCTCAGAGAGCTGTGGGGGCAGAGTCCTGGTGTATGTTCAAGGCTGAGAGAGATAGATTGCTGATCAGAAAGGGAATCAAGTGTTACTGGGAAAGGGCAGGAAAGTGGACGTGAGGAATGTACGATCAACCATGATCCCATTGAATGGCGGAGCAAACTCGAGGGGGTGAATGGCCTCCTCCAGTTCCTGTTTCCTATGGTCTGAGATAATCTATCATCTAATTATCTGTATGAGAGTCAAAGAGGCTTACGGCATGGAAACAGGCCCTTGGGCCAACTTGTTCATGCTGCCCAGATTTTACCACTAAGCTAATCCCAATTGCCCGTGTTTGGCCCATATCCCTCTATACCCACCTTACCCATGTAACTGTCTAAATGCTTTTTAAAAGACAAAATTGTACCCACCTCTACTACTACCTCTGGCAGTTTGTTCCAGACACTCACCACCCTCTGTGTGAAAAAACTTGCCTCTCTAGACCCTCTCCCCTCTCACCTTAAATCTATGCCCTCTATTATTAAAGTGATGTTTTGCAGTTTCTTGGGGAATGTGGGCGTCGCTGGCTGGGCCAGCATTTATTGCTCATCCCTAGTTGCCCTTGGAGGGCAGTTGAGAGTCAACCACATTGCTGTGGCTCTGGAGTCACATGTAGGCCAGACCGGGTATGGACAGCAGATTTCCTTCCCTAAAGGGACAATAGTGAACCAGATGGGTTTTTCCGACAATCGACAATGGTTTCATGGTCATTAGTAGAATCTTAATTCCAGATTTTTTTATTGAATTCAAATTCCACCATCTGCCGTGGCGGGATTCGAACCCGGGTCCCCAGAACATTAGGCGGCACGGTAGCACTGTGGTTAGCACTGCTGCTTCACAGCTCCAGGGTCCCGGGTTCGATTCCTGGCTCGGGTCACTGTCTGTGTGGAGTTTGCACATTCTCCTCGTGTCTGCGTGGGTTTCCTCCGGGTGCTCCGGTTTCCTCCCACAGTCCAAAGATGTGCGGGTTAGGTTGATTGGCCAGGTTAAAATTGTCCCTGAGATGCGTAGTTAGAGGGATTAGCGGATAAATATGTGGGGGTAGGGCCTGGGTGGGATTGTGGTCGGTGCAGACTCGATGGGCCGAATGGCCTCCTTCTGCACTGTAGGGTTTCTATGATTAGCTGAGTTTCTGGATTAATAGTCCAGCGATAATACTAATGGGCCATCGTCTCCCAGTGAGGAGTGTGGAGAAGATGGTGGTGAACAGAATGGGGGAGGAGGGAGCCGGAGGCACGGGCTTGTTTCATTCCATTCCCCACTCTTGTCGGAAGTGCAGTTCATGTTGTCCTGGAGACAGCAGATCAGACATTGAAAACATTGAATACAGGAGTTGGGACGTCTTGTTGAAGTTGTACAAGACATTGGTAAGGCCACACTTGGAATACTGTGTACAGTTCTGGTCACCCTATTATAGAAAGGATATTATTAAACTAGAAAGAGTGCAGAAAAGATTTACTAGGATGCTACTGGGACTTGATGGATTGAGTTATAAGGAGAGGCTGGACAGACTGGGACTTTTTTCTCTGGAGCGTAGGAGGCTGAGGGGTATCTTATAGAGGTCTAAAAAATAATGAGGGGCATAGATCAGCTAGATAGTCAATATCTTTTCCCAAAGGTAGGGGAGTCTAAAATTAGAGGGCATAGATTTAAGGTGAGAGGGGAGAGATACAAAAGTGTCCAGAGGGGAAATTCTTTCACACACAGGGTGTCTGGAACAAGCTGCCAGACGTAGCAGCAGAGGCGGGTACAACTTTGTCTTTTAAAAAGCATTTAGACAGTTACATGGGTAAGATGGGTATAGAGGGATATGGGCCAAACACGGGCAATTGGGACTTGCTTAGTGGTTAAAAACTGGGTGGCATGGACAAGTTGGGCCAAAGGGCCTGTGTCCATGCTGTAAACCTCCATGACTCTCTGACTGAAGAGCTTCGATGGACCGTCAATTTTTCCTGGCTCTGCTGGCTATGTCAAGCGCCTCTTTGAGTAGTACCAAAGAGGTGCTCGCTGCTCTTCCCTTGTGGCTGGGGTGTGGAGGAGGCCGTGTCTGTCCCCTGCTGGGTCTGGGAAGCTGCAGTATAAGCTAAACCTCCAGAGGGCGGCAGTACTACACGATGAAGGGAAGCATTGTCCACTTTCTGCCTTTGTAATGATCATTGAGAGGTGTTCGTCCAAATCAAAAATCATTTGGTTCTTAATTCCCTTCCTGTTCCCAACTGTATCCAACTGAGGGCAGGAATAGGGCAGAACTGCCTCGTCAGTGGTCAGATGGAGTTTGCTTATTACAGCGACCGGACTCATAGAATCTGAAACGTGAAGAAACTTGGTTCACAGCAAAGAATTTCTGGCACCCGGCTGTCAGATAAGGCGCTATACAAATGCAGTTCTTTCTGACTCGATTTCCCGCATCCCACGGAACAACGTGAACCCGTCTCACTCTCATTTTGGACCCAAAATATTTTGTTTCAAGTCCCACTCGAGAGACCTGTGCTCCCAAACAAGACTGACGCTCTCTGTGCAGTACTGAGGGAGTGCCGCACTGTCAGAGGGTCAGTGCTGAGGGAGTGCCGCACTGTCAGAGGGTCAGTACTGAGGGAGTGCTGCACTGTCAGAGGGTCAGTACTGAGGGAGTGCCGCACTGTCAGAGGGTCAGTGCTGAGGGAGTGCCGCACTGTCAGAGGGTCAGTGCTGAGGGAGTGCCGCACTGTCAGAGGGTCAGTACTGAGGGAGTGCCGCACTGTCAGAGGGTCAGTACTGAGGGAGTGCCGCACTGTCAGAGGGTCAGTACTGAGGGAGTGCCGCACTGTCAGAGGGTCAGTACTGAGGGAGTGCCGCACTGTCAGAGGGTCAGTACTGAGGGAGTGCCGCACTGTCAGAGGGTCAGTACTGAGGGAGTGCCGCACTGTCAGAGGGTCAGTGCTGAGGGAGTGCCGCACTGTCAGAGGGTCAGTGCTGAGGGAGTGCCGCACTGTCAGAGGGTCAGTACTGAGGGAGTGCCGCACTGTCAGAGGGTCAGTGCTGAGGGAGTGCCACACTGTCAGAGGGTCAGTACTGAGGGAGTGCCGCACTGTCAGAGGGTCAGTACTGAGGGAGTGCCGCACTGTCAGAGGGTCAGTACTGGGGGAGTGCCGCACTGTCAGAGGGTCAGTACTGAGGGAGTACCGCACTGTCAGAGGGTCAGTACTGGGGGAGTGCCGCACTGTCAGAGGGTCAGTACTGAGGGAGTGCCGCACTGTCAGAGGGTCAGTACTGAGGGAGTGCCGCACTGTCAGAGGGTCAGTACTGAGGGAGTGCCGCACTGTCAGAGGGTCAGTACTGAGGGAGTGCCGCACTGTCAGAGGGTCAGTACTGGGGGAGTGCCGCACTGTCAGAGGGTCAGTACTGAGGGAGTGCCGCACTGTCAGAGGGTCAGTACTGAGGGAGTGCCACACTGTCAGAGGGTCAGTACTGAGGGAGTGCCGCACTGTCAGAGGGTCAGTGCTGAGGGAGTGCTGCACTGTCAGAGGGTCAGTGCTGAGGGAGCGCCGCACTGTCAGAGGGTCAGTGCTGAGGGAGCGCCGCACTGTCAGAGGGTCAGTGCTGAGGGAGCGCCGCACTGTCAGAGGGTCAGTGCTGAGGGAGCGCCACACTGTCAGAGGGTCAGTACTGAGGGAGTGCTACACTGTCAGAGGGTCAGTACTGAGGGAGTGCTGCACTGTCAGAGGGTCAGTACTGAGGGAGTGCTGCACTGTCAGAGGGTCAGTACTGAGGGAGTGCCGCACTGTCAGAAGTGTCTCTCAGCTGAACGCCATCCTGACATGGGAAATATATCGGCCGTTCCTTCACTGTCACTGGGTCAAAATGCTGGCGCTCCCTCCCTAACAGCACTGTGGGTGTACCTACACCTCAGGGACTGCAGCGGGTTCAAGGCAGCGGCTCACCACCACCTTCAAGGGGCTATTAGGGATGGGCAATAAATGCTGGTGTAACCAGCGATTCCCACATCCTGTGAATGAATGAACCATTTGATAAGTTGTTTATAAACAAACCTGCATCTTCTGGCCGGCTGAATACACAACAAGACCCACAACCCTAAAATCAAGAGGGAAACTGAGAAACATTCTTCCCATTTGGAGGAATAGAGAATTCTCCCGGCCACTGGCTGCGACTGAGGTTGAGGTTCTATTTTAGCTGATGGCTTCTGAGGGATGAAGCAGCTAAATGGAATGGACCAGAGTGAATGATAGCAGGATCCCCAGGGGCTAAACGGCCTCCTCTTGTTCCTCAGCCTGACGACGCTCAATGAATTCAGACAATGGCTGGAATTTTCCGACCGCTCGCGCCCCAGGGGGTTTTCCCTGTCCCGCCGCGGTAAACGGAGATTGGGCTGGGGTCAGGTTCTCTGACCTCGCTGCAGCGGGAGCGCAGCGCGATGCGGGCGGTTAAGATCACGCCCAAAGCGTCAGTCCGTCAAGCTGGAGACAAACTGAAGTCTGAATCTGGTGGCGAGGGGAGTGGGGGTGGGTGGGGAACAGTGGGGGAGGGGGGGGCTGAGCCAGGCTGAGCACATTTCCCATCGATACGGCAACCTTCATCCCTAATGAGCTCCGCAAATCTGAGGCTTTGTAAATTCCATGGGCCCAGCTTGTGTCTGTGACAGATTACTGTCACTCCTTTGAATCCGAGCTATCATTCCCTTCCTTTGTTCGATGGTGTAGACAGAGAGGGGGGGGGTGCGAAGGATGTCCTCGCGTGGCAGCTGTCACTGCGTCTGGCTCCATCTCCCCTCGGAGTTCATTAGGCCTCGGTCTAATGAGCAGCTGACTGCGGCCGCCCTGTTTCCCAGGATGCCCCACCCAGGCCTCCCCCCTCGGGCGTGGTAGGCACCCTCCACAGGGGAGAGCTCCTCTCGCCCAGAAGGCACAGGACATTTCCCCCTTCCCCCCTCCCCTGGGTCCCGAGGGA
Organism: Mustelus asterias; assembly: GCF_964213995.1. Lineage (NCBI taxonomy): Eukaryota > Metazoa > Chordata > Chondrichthyes > Carcharhiniformes > Triakidae > Mustelus > Mustelus asterias. The sequence goes on along the minus strand of NC_135808.1, from coordinate 387,524 downwards.
AGTCTTGCCGTCATCGCAGCTTCCCATGTCAGACTGTTCCCTATCCTCGTTCAATCTTCGCAGCAAAGGGCACAGGGCAGCCATAGGGGCAAAGGGCCCGGTGAAGATTGAATGGGGAGGTGGCGAACTGGGAATTGAGAGTGGGGTGGGGGTGGTACACAGGTTCATGAAGACAGAGCGAGAGAGAATTGGGTAACGTGGGAGAGCAGGGTAAGGTGGGAGAGGGGGGTAATGCTGGGTATTGGGGAGGCTAAGAGGGTATTGGGAGAAACAGGATAATGGCAGGGAACAGAGTATTGGGGGAAATAGGGTAACAGGGGAATGGTAATGGAGGAATAGGGAGCCTCATAGCACCAAAGTCCCAGGTTCAATTCTAGCCTTGGGTCACTGACTGTTCACAGTCTGCACAGGTTTCCTCCGGGTGCTCCAGTTTCCTCCCACGCTCAAAAGATGTGCAGGTTAGGAGGATTGGCCATGCTAAGTTGTCCCTTAGTGTCCAAAGATATACAGGTTAGGTGGATTAGCAGGGTAAATATGTGGGATTACAGGGATAGCGTCTGGGTAAGATGCTCTACCAGAAAGTTGGTGCAGACTCGATGGGCCGAACAGCCTCCTTGTGTACTATAGGGATTCTATGATTTGTGAGCCTGATGGGCTTTTCATGACAATCGACATGGTTGCACAGTCAACTCTTGCCAGATCTGTTCCCAAATCGTATTGAATTCAAATTTCACCATCTGCTGTGGTGGGATTCGAATCCGAGTCCCCAGGGAATGATCATGGGTTTCAGTGACAATCCCACTACGCCACTGCCTGCCTGCCCACCACTGGGCCTGGCTCGGTCACACTTACCATGTCATAATCGATGCCGTTGGCTATGGTGTGGCGTCTGGGGTCGCTGCGTCCCTGGCAACTCCGGTATAGCGTCCCCTGGGCGATGGAGGTGGCAATGCTCTGGGAACGACCGATTCCCGTGCCCTCGTGGTCTAGCCGGAAGAGAAGAGGGATGGTTAACGCGCCGGGAGGTTTGGCTGTTACCGAGATCACCAGATCCCTCGAAGATCAAAGCAGCGGCACGGTGAGCGATAATAACGGAAAATGCTGGAAAAAAACTCAGCAGGTCAGGCGGCATCTGCGGAGAGAGTAAATAGAGTCAATGTTTCGAGAGAATGGTCAGACAGACGCGAAACGTTAACTCTGTTACAGAGAGAAGGCAGGAGAATGGGGATGAGAATCATGTCAGCCATGATTGAATGGCGAAGCAGACTCGTTGGGCCAAGTGGCCTAATTCTGCTCCTATATCTTATGGTCTGATGTTTCTCTCTCCACAGACGCTGCCAGACCTGCTGAGTTTATACAGCATTCTCGGCTTTTATCTCAGATTTCAGCAACTGCAATATTTTGCTTTTATTTCAATGCAGTGAGAGATCTGCGTTACTCCAACTTTACCCTCCCACCCCCACCCTCATCACCAATAGCCCAGTTCCATGACTTACCCCACCGGGGTTCCGCTGACTCAGCCCGAAATTCCCTCCCAGAGCCTCACCGCCTCTCTCACCTCCTTTTAGACGCTCCTTAAAATTCCACACCTTTGGCCAAAGTATCCCGACATCTTTAATATCTCTTTTCCGTGGTTCAATGCCAAATATTTGTTTTTGAGTGAGTTTTCACAGCTTTCGGCAGCATTCCAAAGATGTTCAGTTTAGGGTGGATTAGCCATGTTAAATTCCCCCTTCGTGCCCAAAGATGTGCAGTTTAGGGTGGACTGGCCATGGTAACTTGTATCTTAGTGTCCAAAGATTGCAGGTTAAGTGGATTGGCCATACTACGTTGCCCCTCACTGTCCCAAAGATGTACAGGTTAGGTGGATTGGCCATGCTAAATTGCCCCTTAGTGTCTAAAGATATGCAGGTTAGGTGGATTGGCCATGCTAAATTGCCTGTTAGGGACCAAGGATGTGCAGTTAGGGGAATTGGCTGTGCTAAATTGCCCCTTAGTATCCAAAGATATGCAGGTTAGGTAGATCGGCCATGTTAAATTGTCCCTCAGTGATAAAAGATGTGCAGGTTAGGATGGATTGGCATGGTAAATTGCCCCTTAGTGTCCAAAGATGTACAGGTTAGGTGGATTGGCCATGTTAAATTGCCCCTTAGTGTCCAAAGATATGCAGGTTAGGTAGATTGGCCATGCTAAATAGTCCTTAGAGCCAGTGGGATTAGAAGGGTAAATATGTGGGGTTACAGGGACAGGTTCTGAGTGGGATTATTATCGGTGCAGTCTCGATGGGCCGAATGGCCTCCTTCTGCACTGTAGGGATTCTATGATTCTGTTTTTGTGTCACTATTGTACTTGTGGCAGGGAGAGGGTCTGTGCACTGGTGTTTGAGAAGCTCACTCCTTTGCTAAGTTTGTGTGTGGGTGTGGGGGTTAAACCTCTGGTTGTTAATTGGATTCTGTCCGCAGGTTGAAGTGGATCAGGCAGACTCAATCACAGCTCGCTCTGAGTCAATATTTGGCAACACTCACAGGTCAGGGCTAACAAACAACAGGCAGATGTGAACTGGGAGGAAGGACAGGCAAGGGACAGCTGGGGTGTGAGAATCTGATCCAGTGTGGGATTGAGATGGGAGAATGGAGACTCGGATGCTCCAAACAGATCAAACACCCGCACCCGCCCTCTCACACCACCTCCCAGGAACTCCTCAGAAGAATGGGGTCAGGGGAACCGTCCAACCTCAATCATTTGCAAAATGGGCAGCAATATTATTCAGTTATATTTCAACGATACCTTCCCCAGCCAAATACTGATAGATTTACCTTCCAAACACCCCAACACAGCGACTGACCCATTAACCCTCCAAACTCCCCAACACAGCGACTGACCCATTAACCCTCCAAACACCCCAACACAGCGACTGACCCATTCACCCTCCAAACTCCCCAACACAGCGAGTGACCCATTAACCCTCCAAACACCCCAACACAGCGAGTGACCCATTAACCCTCCAAACTCCCCAACACAGCGAGTGACCCATTAACCCTCCAAACTCCCCAACACAGCGACTGACCCATTAACCCTCCAAACACCCCAACACAGTGAGTGACCCATTAACCCTCCAAACACCCCAACACAGCGACTGACCCATTAACCCTCCAAACACCCCAACACAGCGACTGACCCATTAACCCTCCAAACACCCCAACACAGTGAGTGACCCATTCACTCTCCAAACTCCCCAACACAGCGAGTGACCCATTAACCCTCCAAACTCCCCAACACAGCGACTGACCCATTAACCCTCCAAACTCCGCAACACAGCGAGTGACCCATTCACCCTCCAAACACCCCAACACAGCGACTGACCCATGAACCCTCTAAACTCCCCAACACAGCGAGTGACCCATTAACCCTCCAAACACCCCAACACAGTGAGTGACCCATTAACCCTACAAACTCCCCAACGCAGCGAGTGACCCATTAACGCTCCAAACACCCCAACACAGTGAGTGACCCATTAACCCTCCAAACTCCCCAACACAGCGACTGACCCATTAACCCTCTAAACTCCCCAACACAGCGAGTGACCCATTAACCCTCCAAACACCCCAACACAGTGAGTGACCCATTAACCCTCCAAACTCCCCAACACAGCGAGTGACCCATTCACCCTCCAAACACCCCAACACAGCGAGTGACCCATTAACGCTCCAAACTCCCCAACACTGCGAGTGACCCATTAACCCTCCAAACATCCCAACACAGCGACTGACCCATTAACCCTCCAAACTCCCCAACACAGCAACTGACCCATTAACCCTCCAAACACCCCAACACAGTGAGTGACCCATTAACCCTCCAAACACCCCAACACAGTGAGTGACCCATTAACCCTCCAAACACCCCAACACAGCGAGTGACCCATTCACCCTCCAAACTCCCCAACACAGCGACTGACCCATTAACCCTCCAAACTCCCAACAGAGCAACTGACCCATTAACCCTCCAAACTCCCCAACACAGTGAGTGACCCATTAACCCTCCAAACACCCCAACACAGCGACTGACCCATTAACCCTCCAAACTCCCCAACACAGTGAGTGACCCATTAACCCTCCAAACACCCCAACACAGCGACTGACCCATTAACCCTCCAAACTCCCCAACACAGCGACTGACCCATTAACCCTCCAAACTCCCCAACACAGCGACTGACCCATTAACCCTCCAAACACCCCAACACAGCGACTGACCCATTAACCCTCCAAACTCCCCAACACAGCGACTGACCCATTAACCCTCCAAACTCCCCAACACAGCGACTGACCCATTAACCCTCCAAACACCCCAACACAGCGAGTGACCCATTAACCTTCCAAACTCCCCAACACAGCGACTGACCCATTAACCCTCCAAACACCCCAACACAGCGACTGACCCATTAACCCTACAAACACCCCAACACAGCGACTGACCCATTAACCCTCCAAACACCCCAACACAGCGACTGACCCATTAACCCTCCAAACTCCCCAACACAGCGACTGACCCATTAACCCTCCAAACTCCCCAACACAGCGACTGACCCATTAACGCTCCAAACTCCCCAACACAGCGACTGACCCATTAACCCTCCAAACTCCCCAACACAGCGACTGACCAATTAACCCTCCAAACACCCCAACACAGCGAGTGACCCATTAACCCTCCAAACTCCCCAACACAGCGACTGACCCATTAACCCTCCAAACTCCCCAACACAGTGAGTGACCCATTAACCCTCCAAACTCCCCAACACAGCGACTGACCCATTAACCCTCCAAACTCCCCAACACAGCGACTGAACCATTAACCCTCCAAACACCCCAACACAGCGACCGACCCATTAACCCTCCAAACACCCCAACACAGTGAGTGACCCATTAACCCTCCAAACACCCCAACACAGCGAGTGACCCATTAACCCTCCAAACTCCCCAACACAGCGAGTGACCCATTAACCCTCCAAACTCCCCAACACAGTGAGTGACCCATTAACCCTCCAAACACCCCAACACAGCGACTGACCCATTAACCCTCCAAACTCCCCAACACAGTGAGTGACCCATTAACCCTCCAAACACCCCAACACAGCGACTGACCCATTAACCCTCCAAACTCCCCAACACAGCGACTGACCCATTAACCCTCCAAACTCCCCAACACAGCGACTGACCCATTAACCCTCCAAACTCCCCAACACACCGACTGACCCATTAACCCTCCAAACTCCCCAACACAGCGACTGACCCATTAACCCTCCAAACTCCCCAACACAGCGACTGACCCATTAACCCTCCAAACACCCCAACACAGCGAGTGACCCATTAACCCTCCAAACTCCCCAACACAGCGACTGACCCATTAACCCTCCAAACACCCCAACACAGCGACTGAACCATTAACCCTCCAAACTCCCCAACACAGCGAGTGACCCATTAACCCTCCAAACACCCCAACACAGCGAGTGACCCATTAACCCTCCAAACTCCCCAACACAGCGACTGACCATTAACCCTCCAAACTCCCCAACACAGTGACTGACCCATTAACCCTCCAAACACCCCAACACAGCGACTGACCCATTAACCCTCCAAACACCCCAACACAGCGAGTGACCCATTAACCCTCCAAACTCCCCAACACAGCGACTGACCCATTAACCCTCCAAACACCCCAACACAGCGACTGACCCATTAACCCTCCAAACACCCCAACACAGCGACTGACCCATTAACCCTCCAAACACCCCAACACAGCGACTGACCCATTAACACTCCAAACTCCCCAACACAGCGAGTGACCCATTAACCCTCCAAACACCCCAACACAGCGACTGACCCATTAACCCTCCAAACTCCCCAACACAGCGAGTGACCCATTAACCCTCCAAACTCCCCAACACAGCGACTGACCCATTAACCCTCCAAACTCCCCAACACAGCGACTGACCCATTAACCCTACAAACTCCCCAACACAGTGAGTGACCCATTAACCCTCCAAACACCCCAACACAGTGAGTGACCCATTAACCCTCCAAACTCCCCAACACAGTGAGTGACCCATTAACCCTCCAAACTCCCCAACACAGTGAGTGACCCATTAACCCTCCAAACACCCCAACACAGCGACTGACCCATTAACCCTCCAAACACCCCAACACAGCGAGTGACCCATTAACCCTCCAAACTCCCCAACACAGCGAGTGACCTATTAACCCTCCAAACACCCCAACACAGCGAGTGACCCATTAACCCTCCAAACACCCCAACACAGTGAGTGACCCATTAACCCTCCAAACACCCCAACACAGCGACTGACCCATTAACCCTCCAAACACCCCAACACAGCGAGTGACCCATTAACCCTCCAAACTCCCCAACACAGCGACTGACCCATTAACCCTCCAAACACCCCAACACAGCGACTGACCCATTAACCCTCCAAACACCCCAACACAGCGACTGACCCATTAACCCTCCAAAGACCCCAACACAGCGACTGACCCATTAACCCTCCAAACTCCCCAACACAGTGAGTGACCCATTAACCCTCCAAACTCCCCAACACAGCGAGTGACCCATTAACACTCCAAACTCCCCAACACAGTGAGTGACCCATTAACCCTCCAAACTCCCCAACACAGTGTGTGACCCATTAACCCTCCAAACTCCCCAACACAGCGAGTGACCCATTAACCCTCCAAACTCCCCAACACAGCGAGTGACCCATTAACCCTCCAAACACCCCAACACAGCGACTGACCCATTAACCCTCCAAACTCCCCAACACAGCGACTGACCCATTAACCCTCCAAACTCCCCAACACAGCGAGTGACCCATTAACCCTACAAACACCCCAACACAGCGACTGACCCATTAACCCTCCAAACTCCCCAACACAGCGACTGACCCATTAACCGTACAAACACCCCAACACAGCGACTGACCCATTAACCCTACAAACACCCCAACACAGCGACTGACCCATTAACCCTCCAAACTCCCCAACACAGCGACTGACCCATTAACCTCCAAACTCCCCAACACAGCGACTGACCCATTAACGCTCCAAACACCCCAACACAGCGAGTGACCCATTAACCCTCCAAACACCCCAACACAGTGAGTGACCCATTAACCCTCCAAACTCCCCAACGCAGCGACTGAACTATTAACCCTCCAAACTCCCCAACACAGTGAGTGACCCATTAACCCTCCAAACATCCCAACACAGCGACTGACCCATTAACCCTCCAAACACCACAACACAGTGAGTGATCCATTAACCCTCCAAACTCCCCAACACAGCGACTGACCCATTAACCCTCCAAACTCCCCAACACAGTGAGTGACCCATTAACCCTCCAAACTCCCCAACACAGTGAGTGACCCATTAACCCTCCAAACTCCCCAACACAGCGAGTGACCCATTAACCCTCCAAACTCCCGAACACAGTGAGTGACCCATTAACCCTCCAAACACCCCAACACAGCGACTGACCCATTAACCCTCCAAACACCCCAACACAGTGAGTGACCCATTAACCCTCCAAACTCCCCAACACAGCGAGTGACCCATTAACCCTCCAAACTCCCCAACACAGCGAGTGACCTATTAACCCTCCAAACACCCCAACACAGTGACTGACCCATTAACCCTCCAAACACCCCAAGACAGCGACTGACCCATTACCCTACAATCACCCCAACAAAGCGACTGACCCATTAACCCTCCAAACTCCCCAACACAGCGACTGACCCATTAACCTCCAAACTCCCCAACACAGCGACTGACCCATTAACCCTCCAAACACCCCAACACAGTGACTGACCCATTAACCCTCCAAACTCCCCAACACAGCGACTGACCCATTAACCCTCCAAACACCCCAACACAGCGAGTGACCCATTAACCCTCCAAACACCCCAACACAGCGACTGACCCATTAACCCTCCAAACTCCCCAACACAGCGACTGACCCATTAACTCTCCAAACTCCCCAACACAGCGACTGACACATTAACCCTCCAAACTCCCCAACACAGCGACTGACCCATTAACTCTCCAAACTCCCCAACACAGCGACTGACCCATTAACCCTCCAAACTCCCCAACACAGCGAGTGACCCATTAACCCTCCAAACATCCCAACACAGCGAGTGACCCATTAACCCTCCAAACTCCCCAACACAGCGACTGACCCATTAACCCTCCAAACACCCCAACACAGCGACTGACCCATTCACCCTCCAAACACCCCAACACAGCGACTGACCCATTAACCCTCCAAACTCCCCAACACAGCGACTGACCCATTAACCCTCCAAACTCCCCAACACAGCGACTGACCCATTAACCCTCCAAACTCCCCAACACAGCGAGTGACCCATTAACCCTCCAAACTCCCCAACACAGCGACTGACCCATTAACCCTACAAACACCCCAACACAGCGACTGACCCATTAACCCTCCAAACACCCCAACACAGCGACTGACCCATTAACCCTCCAAACACCCCAACACAGCGAGTGACCCATTAACCTCCAAACTCCCCAACACAGCGACTGACCCATTAACCCTCCAATCACCCCAACACAGCGAGTGACCCATTAACCCTCCAAACTCCCCAACACAGCGAGTGACCCATTCACCCTCCAAACACCCCAACACAGCGAGTGACCCATTAACCCTCCAAACACCCCAACACAGTGAGTGACCCATTCACCCTCCAAACACCCCAACACAGCGAGTGACCCATTAACCCTCCAAACACCCCAACACAGCGAGTGACCCATTAACCCTCCAAACTCCCCAACACAGCGAGTGACCCATTAACCCTCCAAACACCCCAACACAGTGAGTGACCCATTAACCCTCCAAACTCCCCAACACAGTGAGTGACCCATTAACTCTCCAAACTCCCCAACACAGCGACTGACCCATTAACCCTGTGATTACTCCAGCAGTGAATGACCCATTAGTCCCGCAGCTACAACACACGAGCACATCTTTGGACACTCAGGGACAATTTAGCATGGCCAATCCACCTAACCTGCACATCTTTGGACACTAAGGGGCAATTTAGCATGGCCAATCCAGCTAATTTGTACACCTTTGGACACTAAGGGGCAATTTAGCATGGCCAATCTACCTAAAGGGAGTTAGGGATTTATGGGGAAATGCTCCTATTTTTTTACGTTCACTTGTTCCTCTGTGAGATTGAGCCGATGATGCCTCCCATGGCCGAAAACCACTGTTTAGACAGACACAAACCCTCGCATTCTCTGTCATTCAGCACCACAGTAAGAAGTCTCACAACACCAGGTTAAAGTCCAACAGTTTTATTTGGTAGCACAAGCCACTAGCTTTCGGAGCGCTGCTCCTTCGTGAGGTAAGTGGGAGTTCTGTTCACAAACAGGGCATATAAAGACACAAACTCAATTTACAAAATAATGGTTGGAATGCGAGTCTTTACAGGTAATCAAGTCTTAAAGGTACAGACAATGTGAGTGGAGAGAGAGCTAACCCTCTGACCCATTCGCCCTCCAAACTAAGGTTAACCCTTAGAGCAATCTCCACTCACATTGCTCTCTTCACTCACATTGTCTGTACCTTTAAGACTTGATTACCTGTAAAGACTTGCATTCCAACTATTATTTTGTAAATTGACTTTGTGTCTTTATATGCCCTGTTTGTGAACAGAACTCCCACTCACCTGACGAAGGAGCAGCGCTCCAAAAGTGAGTGGCTTTTGCTACCAAATAAACCTGTTGGACTTTAACCTGGTGTTGTGAGACTTCTTACTGTGCTTACCCCAGTCCAACACCGGCATCTCCACATCATTCAGCACCACAGCTGAAAGGGGGTTGAAACAAAAGGACTAAGTTAAAACTTGAAGCAAATAATAACGAGAACCGGATTTTCCAGATTGTGACATTTACTGTAGTGAGGTCTCCAGCTCACTGCCAGTTGAAGTACCACCCTTGTGGGGGCTGGGGGGAGGGGAGAAATCACATCCCATTGTGCTCAATAAACTTTTCTTCCTTTAGTCGGTGTTCAGTTGTAGGTTTTCCCACACTGCGTTTTAATAAGTAATTAAATCGGGAATTTGGCAATTCCCCAGCATTTAAAACAAAATTCCAATCTGTTTTTTCCAGGGATCCTGGTGCAGCTCAGGCGTTTTCTTGGCAAAGTGCCCTCAGTTAACAGTGAGCCAGTTCCACCCCAAACAACAGGGTGCTTGCTGCCAGTTCTTACTCACTGTCTCTCTCTCTCTCTCTCTCTCTGTCTGTGCATCTCTCTCTCCGTGCCTCTGTGTGTGTGTGTCTGTGTGTGTGAGATTGTGTGTGTCTCTCTCTCTATCTCTCTGTCTCTCTTTGTGTGTCTCTCTATCTCTCTCGGCGTCACGCTCTCTCTCTCTGCATCTCTCTCTCTCTGTGTCTTTCTCTCCGTCTGTGCCTCTATGTGTGTGTGTGTGTGTGTGTGTGTGTCTCTCTCTCTCTCTCCGTCTCTCTTTGTGTGTCTCTCTGTCTCTCTCATCATCTCGCTCTATCTCTCTCTCTGTGACTCTCTCTGTGTCTGTGCATCTCTCTCTCCGTGGCTCTGTGTGTGTGAGAGATTGTGTGTGTGTCTCTCTCTCTCTCCGTCTCTCTCTGTCTCTCTTTGTGTGTCTCTCTATGTCTCTCGGTGTCACGCTCTCTCTCTCTCTCTCTCCGCGTCTCTCTCTCTCTGCGTCTCTCTCTCTCTCTCTGTCTGTGTCTTTCTCTCTGTCTGTGCCTCTATGTATGTGTGTGTCTCTCTCTCTGTTTCTCTCTCTGTCTGTGTGTCTCTCTCTTTGTCTGTCTGTCTGTCTCTCTCTGTGTTTCTCTGTCTCTTTTAGTGTCTCTCTCTCTCTCTCTCTGTGTCACCCTCTGTCCCCTTCTCTCTCTGTCTCTATCTGTTGTGACTCTCTCTGTCTCTGTCAGTGACTCTCTCTGTGTCTCTTTCTCTCTCTCTCTCTATCTGGTGGGACAGAGCAGTCAGATCAGTGAGAGGTGATTTGATCGAAACCTTTAAGATCCTGAGGGATATTGATAGGCTGGATGTGGAGAGGATGTTTCCTCTAGAATCAGCAGGGTCACCCTTTAAAAATAAGGGGTGGCCCATTTAAGACGGAGATGGGGAGAATCTATTTCTCTCAGAGGGGGTGAGTCTCTGGAACTCTCTTCCTTAAAAGGCAGTGGGAGCAGAGACTGAATATTTTTGAGGCAGAGTGAGATAGATTCTCGATTAACGAGGGGGTAAAAGGCAGGAATGCGGAGTTGAGGTTACAGACAGATCAGCCAGGATCTTGTTTAATGGGGGAGCAGGATCGAGGGGCCGAGTGGCCTCCTTCTGCACTGTAGAGATTTTATGATCTATGAGAGTGGATGAAAGGTAATAAGGGGTCGGCCACAGTTCATCTGTTGACCCTGTAAGTGGGTGATGAAAGCAGTACAAACAGTTCACACCTTCTGCACAGATACTTCCATGTGTATTCTGTACACACGCACATCTCACACATAAGCACGAAAAATACAGCACATTATCCACTCAATCTCTCACACACACAACACACACACCCTCACACACACTCACACACACTCACACACACACACACACACACACTCACACACACACTCACACACTCACACACACACTCACACCCTCACACACACTCACACATACACACCCTCACACACACTCACACACACTCACACACACTCACACACACACACACACTCTCACACACACACACTCACACACACCCTCACACACCCTCACACACACACACACACACCCTCACACACACACACTCACACACACCCTCACACACCCTCACACACACTCACACTCACACACACACACGCTCACACTCACACACACTCACACACACACACGCTCACACTCACACACACACACCCT